>NC_060124.1:365646286-365949316 GCF_021461395.2 Schistocerca americana | reverse complement strand
GAGCTCTGCAAGCAAGAGAGACCAGCTAGAGGAGAAAACCAGTGGCTCACTTCATGATGATGTTTGGTTTGTGGGGTGCTCAACTACATGGTCATCAGCACCCGTACAAAGACTCAATTTTTACACAGTCCGCAATCCAGCCACTGTAATGAATGATGACAATGATGAAATGATGTGGACAACACAAACACCCAGTCCCCGGGCGGAGAAAATCCCCAACCCATCCGGGAATAGGCAGGGCTCACTACATGTTATCACAAAATGGTGCAGCAATAATAAACTCAAGATAGCAGAAAATATACCAGTCTACACACTATGGAAGTGATCACTGAAAAGGAACCCCTCATAAGCAATCCGGGACACAGACATCAAACAAGCAATCATGCGGTGTTCAAGCATAACAATAATGGAAATTCCTGGACGGAGCAACATGTAACAAAAGAAAGGGGCAACCACTCACTTATAGTGGACTGAAGCATGGAACACACAAACATGTAACTGAAAACAGCATTCACACTATCTTTCAAGCGACAGTTCTTTTTCTAGCACAAGCGCACGCTTGCGCACCCATGTGTCCCCCCTCAATTCCTCCACCACACACACACACACACACACACACACACACACACACACACACACACACACACACACACACACTCCTGTGGTCACAGCAAGACTGATTATTAGCACTCAATAACTGGAAGCTGTTGCCTGGATTAATGAAGGTGGGGAGAGGATAGGGAAAGAAACAACGAGGGGGTAATGGGAAAGAGGCAGGTCTTTGGACAGATGACTCTGTGGCTGCACAACAAGACGTAAATGAGTAGACAGGGTAGAGGAAAAAGTGCTGCAGCAAGAGGGAGAGGGGAATAGGACGGAAAAAATTGGAGAGGGAAGTGAGAAGGGTGGGGGAGAAAAAGGAGAAAATGAAGAGATGGAAAGGGAAGGAGGAGGGAAGGGAGAGGTGTGAAAAAGAGGGAAGTGAGGGTGATAGTGAGTGTGTGTGAGAGAGAGAGAGAGAGAGAGAGAGAGAGAGAGAGAGAGAGCGGGGGGGGGGGGGGGGGGCGAGGAAGGGGGAATGCCCCCATGGGAGGGGGCGAAGGGTGGTGGAGGAAGGCAGTGCACTACCTGGACGGAAGAAGAGTGATGTGGTGGAAAGATGAGAGAAGGGAAAAGTTTAGGAGAGGCAGTGGGAAGAGGTAAATGGAGGTTTAGGCCAGGAGGATTGTGAGAGCGCCAGATATGCTCTAGAGACAATTCCCAGTTGTGCTATTGTGCTGGAAGGGAGTATCCAAATGGCCTGTGTAGTGATGCAACTACTGAAATCATTGTTGTGATGTGCAGCGTGTTCAGCAACTGGATGGTCACATTTGTGGTTTGCAACAGTTTAGCAGTGGACATTTACGCGAAAGTTAGTAGCTCGTTACTCGTTGTGCCCACACAGAATGCTGTACAGTAACTCAAGTATAGTTTATATACAACATGACTGGTTTCACACGAGTCCCCGTCTTTTATTGGGTAGGAAATGTGTGACTTGAGTGCAGTAGGTAGTGATGGCTGGGTGTATGCGACAGGTCTTGCACCAGGACCAACCACCTATGGGATGCAGAATTGGGCTAGGGATGGACAAGGATATTGTGTAGATTGTATGGGAGGTATGGGAGGCAGAACACACCTTTGCGGGAGTGATGATTGGTGGCTTGTTAATGGGTTTCCTGATGTCAGAGGGGCAAATGGCACAGGAGATTTGTTTAAGATGAGTTGGACAGGAAGGCTCTGGTAAGGTTATCGGCATATTTTGACTATTCCCACTTTCCACTGCAGATGTGGTGTCCACAATGGTAAGGTTCTAAGGTAGAGACTTTTAGATATGGAACTGGTGACAGCTGTCAAAGTGGAATGTAGTTGGTGCACTGAATATGGACAGGCGTATTTATGGAGCCATCTGAGAGGTGGAGATCTACATCTAGGAAGAGGGATCAATGAGTTGAGAAGGACCTTGTGAAATGGTTTTGGCAATATATGTTGAGGTTATGGAGGAAAAAGCAATGGTTGTCCTTGCCGAGAGTCACGATCATGAAAATGCCATCAATGAGTCTGAACCACACAAGAGATTTTAGCTGTTGACTGGGTAGGTAGGATTTCTCTAGACAGAAAAAATAAGTAAGTTGGCATAGGATTGTGCCACAACCATGGATTTGTGGTATAGTTTGTCTGCAAAATGAAAAGTGAGCAGGGGGAAATCACCTTTCCCGTAAGAACACTACAGATGTCATACAGAATGACTAAGAATCAATTCTACCACAAGGAGCATAAAACAATATGAGGAGATTTACAGAGGTTCTGTCCAGAGGCATGTGTTGCATTTATATTATTAGTAACTTTTGTTTGTATTCCATGTAGTGTTAACGCAATTTTGTTTAAAATAAACCCCCTGCCTCAGGCACGTCTGCGCACTGCAGTGCAAGCGATTCATGTGGTATGCTGCAGAGGGACAGTATAACTTTATAAAACACCATGTAGTTGCTTCTTGTAACACTGCGGGGTAAACAGAATGGAAAATCAACTGCTCAATCTTGAATTTGCAGACTTACGATGGAGTGAAGTGCGTGACTGCAAACTGGAAACCTACCTTCCCTCGCCCTTCTATTCTCCACTCTGTTCCACACTCAGATTATAATTTACCCTTAATAGGGCTCAACTGCATTTATACATTGTACAGGTATTTAATCCTTGTTCTTAACCCAGTTGATTTAATGGTAAACATTGATTTTATACCAACACTACTTTTAATAACCTCCAATTTTTTTCAGCCCATGCAGCATGGACACTATTAGCTCTAGAGAAAAAAATGAACATGACCTTTCCTGTATAAAATTTAATGTAGTTTAATTTTGCACCAGGAAATATATTCATGAGAAGCTGTGGTTTTTGAGTTATTCAAGAAAAAACATAAAAAGTGACATTTTAACCCCCCATGCCCCTGCAGCAAGGATTTTCAGTATGTTGTTCCTGACACTCACTCCTACTACCATACAAACTGGACAACTGACATAAATTATACCAGAACATAAGTTAGAGCAGGCAAATTCTTGCAATACTGCACTCTAAGCCTGTATACAAGTTAAAGCAGTATAAGACAGGGCTTGCATACTGCCACAAAAATGCTCTATAAGTATGCAAATACACCTTCTTTAATATCAAAACATTATTTATCCTTCTGTTTTCAAAATTTATGTTAAATTATGTGAAGAACAGAAGAAGACAAAGAAGAAAGGGAGAGTGGGGGGGGGGACAGAGAGCAGGGGGGGGGGGGAGAGAGAGAGAGAGAGAGAGAGAGAGAGAGAGAGAGAGAGAGAGAGAGAGGGGGGGGGGGAGAGAGAGAGAGAGAGAGAAAGAGAGGGAGAGAGAAAGAGAGGGAGAGAGAAAGAGAGGGAGAGAGAAAGAGAGGGAGAGAGAAAGAGAGGGAGAGAGAAAGAGAGGGAGAGAGAAAGAGAGGGAGAGAGAAAGAGAGGGAGAGAGAAAGAGAGGGAGAGAGAAAGAGAGGGAGAGAGAAAGAGAGGGAGAGAGAGTGAGAGAGACGCCTGCCTTCATGTGGTGGGACTTGGGCAAAGGTAAGCACATAGGTGGACACAGCAGCTAAGTGGCCAATTCAAGAACCACCTTAAGAGACGAATTGGTGGGGAGAAAATGAGGATGGGAGGAAAGAAATAAAGAAAGTTGTTGCATCAACCATCAATCCACTGCAAATTTGCCTACAACTCGCTACAGCTGCCGGTGTTGCTATCTTCTTATAGACAACCACATAACCTGGAAACAGCATTATGGAGCTTATGACACTATTCATCTAGATCATTTATACATGCTGTTAACAGTAGCAGTCCTATCACACTTCCTCGAAGTACTCCTGAAGTACACCTTTCAATTTTGTTCCATTAAGAGCAGGGTGATGAGTTCTAGCTGAAATCAAGTTCAGAATCAAGAGACATAGCTGGTCCGAAACTTGGTAAGCTCATACTTTTGTTCACCAAACGAGAATGTAGAACTGTATCAAATGTCTTCATGAAATCAAGGAATATGGTAGTTTAGACCTTACCCACTGTAAGGAAGCATAGTAGCAATTTCTGCGTTAGAAATTTCAGTTCACCCTGTGTCTTAAAGCCATTCATATCTGAAAGAACGGACACCACATATATAATTATGGTGATGATGGCCAATGATCCCCTTCAGTGCAGATGCACACCAAGCTCAAACACTTCCAGCAGTCAGTGAGAGGCTGCAAGTAATGAAGCTAATGAGCAGGGGCACTACATCAGCAGTGTGTGGTATAAGTTGAGAATCTGGGTGTGACAGGAGGCGTGCTAGGGTAGTCAGTGCGGTTGTGGTGACCACTGTATCCGGATGGCGTAGTGGTAAGCAGGAGACCCAGATTTGAAAGCTGGTCCAGCACAAATTTTCGACTTGCCCTACTGATATAATTCGATGCCCAGTGGCAGCTAATGTCTTTCATACCTTTGCATCTTGGAAATAGTTCTTCTTTGTCTGGTGGATGTGAACCCATTTTTCTAATGTTTTGGGTTAGTGGAAAAGCACAGTGGTAATTTAATGGCTGAGGACATGTTGAGTGAATTACCTTTGTAAGTTAATAAGGCATGTCCAGCAATGTACTACTGATAAATGCAATGCTGGTACATTGGAGGAAATGACAATTTTGTAGCAACTGTAAGCTGCAGCTGTAAGCCCAATTATCTACCTAAGCACTGCTACCTCTGGTTCTGTGTTGAGGTATCAACTTCCATAGCAGGTCCGCAGCTCGTTGTCTCGCAGTCGCGTTCTCGCTTCCCGAGCACGGAGTCCTGGGTTCGATTCCCGGCGGGGTCAGGGATTTTCACCTGCCTCGAGATGACTGGGTGTTTGTGTTGTCCTCATCATTTCATCATCATTCATGCCAGTGGAAGATTGGACTGAGAAAAGGTTGGAAATTTGTAAGGGCGCTGATAACCACGCAGTTGAGTGCCCCACAATCCAAACATGATCATCATCATCATCATCATCATCATCATCATCATCATCCATAGCAGGTTTCTTAAGATTCAAAGAAAAACTCTGCAACTAACAATGCTAGTTCCACTGCATTTTCTTTGCACAAAGATTCCCAGAGAATATTATGCACATTTACAGGGAAGGACAAGAAGACCATTACAAAATGAAAAGAAGAAGGAAGGAAGATTAACTTAGTATTCCATCAGAAACAAGATCATCAAACACAGAGCAAAAACTCACAAGGGATAGGAAATTATGTCAGCTGTGGCCTTGTTTATGGATGCTTGCTAGCATTCACCTGAAGTGATTTAAGGTAACCACAATAAACTAAATCAGGATGGTTAGGTATAAATTTGAACCATGTTCCTCCTGGATGCAAGTTCATTGGGCTAATAACTGCATCACTTCACTTAGCCCCTCAGGAATTTCTCATACTTGCAAATGACACGTGAGCAACTGCTAGAACATTAAAACTGCACATTGATTTCTGTGCAGTCTTACTTTACACCTCAAGATGTTATGGAAGTAAACACAATACCAAATATCAGAATGATGGCACTGGTTTTACCCCTTTTCATTGATCAGTCATCAACTGGCTGCCTCTGCTTGAAACATAAGCCTCTCTATCTCTCCTGCCCTCACAGTGCTTTTGTGTTCCCACTCAATCCCTGACTTTTCTCTTCACTTCTTCAAACATTCCTTCACTCCAACAATCCATCTGTCCCGTCTTCGACTAGGTCTCTTGCCTACTACTGTCATTTGAAAGCCTGTCTTGGTACCTTGCCAACTCCCATCCTTTCAGCATGCCCATACCATCTTAATCTTGTCTTTCTATTGTCTCTTGCGTATGTTCCTCTTTCATTATTTCTCTCACTGTCTTATTTTCAACTCTATCCATTCTAGTTAGTCCTGTCCTGCTTCTTTGAAATTTCATAAATTTCATCTTGCAAGCCTACATCATCAGTCATTCTTCTCATTTCATTTTTTATGTCGGCTTGTCTTTTTCCATATCTGCTTCAAAACCAAATTTTAAAACTCATACCATGCTTCTCATTGGCACCTAAAATAAAAGGGTACATCCTAATTCAAATCTTCATCAGGTCTTCATCAAAATATGTCACACTGATATAGGGAACCTGCAAGTGCCATAAAAGAAAGGTAAGTTTTCATAAAAGACTAAACATCATATTTGCGGGGGCAATGTACTACACAGAGGTATGCAAATGTGATTTTATCCTGGCTGTGTAAGCAGAGTAGTAAAACCACAACTGGATCACTGCTTTTAGCATCCATCAAACTTTCATTGACACATGACCTCCTTGCTTGTTCAGTTAGAGGCAATAGCCTGCAGGGGAATGAAACAATATTTAAAACGGAAGACATGCATTTTCTGTTACCTAAATATGAATCAAACAAGTTCATAATAGTTCCCCCAGCATATAATTTACTCGACAAGATGCTGTGATTCATGCAGTTAAATGCCTTTTACAGATCACAGAATAGACCAGTAGCCTGTAATTTATTTTCTAGTGAATTAAGGACATTCCACTGCTGTGTCATCCGAACAAGACACAGCCAGGGCAAAAGCACAACAGGCACAAAAACACTAGCTCGTCCCGGTGCCACAGAGACTCGATACTTTCAGAGCTCCACCAGCGCTACGGGCAGTGCTGAGGACGAAGATATCGACCTCGGCTCAGCCAACTGCCAGCCAAGTACAATCCACAAATGCCCAGACAACAATGGACAGAAGCCTACTCGGAACATATAAGAACAGCCCTCACCCACTTGGTTATAAATCATCGTCCAGAGCTGACTTAAGACAGGGAACATCATTTAATGAATTCTTAGAAATGAACAGACAGTTGTTGTAAATTGCATTTACTATATACTGTGAAGTTTACCAACAATTATTTGCACGCAGACATTGAGGGCATTTTTTTGTGTTGTATTACATGCATTGTTGTAGACTTAATTATTCAACAAGTCACAAAAAACCTCTTAAACTCATCTGTGTGACTTTGTTACTAATTTGTTGGTGGTGTATTGCAGAACCTTCGTTCTCCTATCCTGTTACCTGACCCTGGGGCATAGCTGTGTAATAGTGGCAGGGAGAAATTGTCTTAGTGGTATACTGCACTAGAAGCCATTCCACGAAATCTCAAACTCAGCGTATCGTAATGACAGCAGCAACTCAGCCTCCACAGTAGTAGTAGCACGGCCTTTACAGGACTGGGGATGGGGGTTTACAAAAGCAACAATGTAGTCAAATGGTGACTGTGACAGGACGATGAATAGAAAGAAGTGTAGGCTGACGTAATCATGAAAAAAAGAATTTAAAGATAATAAGAAAGAGAGAAATAAAAAAGAACTGATATATAATTAAAATAGAAGTTGATGTTTTTCAATGTAATCTTTGCATATAACGTGTATGTACTAATACAGGTGTACTGTTATTCATGTAAGCATTGTTGGATAGGCAAGCAAGTCCGTCACAAATGAATTTCAGTCACAGTGATCATCAGAAAGGCAAACACATGCACAGGAATTTTTCTTCTGTACAATTTCAAACGCTTGAACACTTAAGCTTTCAACATTGTGTAGGAATAGTACACTTGGACTCTGTAGTTTCCACAGAACTGCATTATAAATTTCATACTTCTTTTTGTGGATTAGTTTCAGTATTAATATTATATATGCATGTTTTACGTGTGAAAACACCTTTTCTCCCAAATATCTCCTTTTCCTTCTCAACTACTGTTTCCCATTCATCATCTTCAACTAATACAGCCATACTCTAGTATCTGTGTAAGTTGCAGATAACATTCATTTTCTGAAATTTATCCATGATGATTTCAGCTAATTAAAGAACATTTTCCATCAACACTAAGCAAAGCATTTCCTAAATCTATAAATGTTGTAGAGATGGGTTTGGTTTTCTTCATCACATTTTCCAAGGTAAGATGTACAGTTAGTTTTGCCTTGCAAGTAAATACACTCCGAAACCCAGACAGATAATCCCCAACAGGCCATGTTCTATCAACTGTTTCATTATTATACTGAAAATTCCTGTTAGTATTTTGCAAACAAGACTTTTCAAACAGAGGTTTTGATAATAGACCTATTAGAACTTGCCTTCTTTGGTACTGGTATTATTACAATCTTCTTGAAATCGGATATGCACATCTTGCATCCAGCTGTAAGACAAAGCACAGGGCTACAGATAGAAAAATGCTGAATGAACTCATTTAGATGTCAAGACAAAAATGTGTGAAGCATCTAATGACTGCATCCTACCTCAGGATTGCCACAAGTTTCCCCAAGTGAAATTCCCTGATTTCCAGACTAGGTTTGGCATTTTTCCCTGACAAATTTTGAGATCTCAAGGGTAAGTTAAGACGTAAGTTGACAATCTGTCTTTGCAGCTACAGTACAAGAAACAATAGTGCAAAAGAAAGGAAGGGGAAAAAAAAACAACTTTCAAGCATACGGCTTTTCCTGATGTGAGCAACAATCGTAAGTACTAACATCAACATCTTTTGTAATGATTTAAATGGATAAAGCAAGCCAAATGGTTTATGTGTTTCATTAAGACCACTGATGTTATTTCATTTTAATAAAATGAAACACATATGGTGACAAAAATATGTATTTCCTTGGAATCGCAAGACAGGTTTAGAATACCTTCACTGATTTCAGAAATAAGCTTAGCGGGGAAGAATTATGTAAACTAACACTGTAGGTGACTGCGAATAAAATGTTGGTTCTACAATGTTTGTTATTATCGGTTATTAGCCATTGTGTTACATCTATCATTTTACACTTATTGTGCAATAATGTCTATAAAGCATCACACTGTACAGTGTACTTGCGGTGAGACAGTCACAATTCCTGAAATCCATTGCACATGGCCTCTGGCCTGCTGAGGAGCACCACTCGTGTGGCCAGCTATTCACGAGCCACGGACAGCATGTCGATGAAAGGAGACCATGATGATCAATCCATGCAACAGATAACTTGTTCAAATACTTCTGAGCCACAGACAGCCATGTAGAAAAGACAATCACACTCTCACAACTAAACTTTCAGCCATAACTTTTGTCAGAAAACGAGATCACACACATTCACACAATCACTCTGATACAACACATGCAAACATGACTGCCGTCTCTGGCCGCTGCATCTACAGTCTCTGAGAATCAGATCCAAGCAAACCACTTCTCATAACTCCCTGCCTATCATCGGCAGCTCCTTGACTAGCAGCTGGAAGTGGTGGCAGCACTGACTGCAAGCTGAGGGGAGTTGTAGGAGAAGGGGAGAAGCAGTAGGAATGAGCAAGTAGGAAAGCAGTGCACTTATTAGCTGCACCCAGCCAGTGGCAATGCATAACACCTCAGTATGAAAACCATTTCATCTATTGAGACAAAAGCAAGATTTTTCTAGTGTTTTTTTCAAATGTCCCTGATTTCTCTGACGTGTTTGAAATTCGGTGATTTCCAGAATATGTGGCAACCCTGCACCTTCATTAGAGCCTGCTTACTGTATTTAAGCCTCAGTCCACTGCCTTAACAAATCAAATATTTCTTGATCCCTCATGAAATGTCCTGTCATCCTATCCTTTCTTTTACTAAGTTGTGACATAAATCTCTTTTCTCCAACTGAATTCTGTAACTGTTCTCTAGTTTGCAATCTACCCATCTAATCTTCATCATTCTCCTGGATCACAGCATTTCAAATATTTCTATTGGGAAGGAAAACATAGGTACAAAGAAGGTAGCTGCGAAGAAACCATGGGTAACAGAAGAAATACTTCAGTTGATTGATGAAAGGAGGAAGTACAAACATGTTCCGGGAAAATCACGAATACAGAAATACAAGTCACTGAGGAATGAAATAAATAGGAAGTGCAGGGAAGCTAAGACGAAATGGCTGCAGGAAAAATGTGAAGACATCAAAAAAGATATGATTGTCGGAAGGACAGACTCAGCATACAGGAAAGTCAAAACAACCTTTGGTGACATTAAAAGCAACGGTGGTAACATTAAGAGTGCAACGGGAATTCCACTGTTAAATGTAGAGGAGAGAGCGGATAGGTGGAAAGAATACATTGAAATCCTCTATGAGGGTGAAGATTTGTCTGATGTGATCGAAGAAGAAACAGGAGTCGATTTAGAAGAGACAGGGGATCCAGTATTAGAATAGGAATTTAAAAGAGCTTTGGACGACTTCGGTCAAATAAGGCAGAAGGGATAGATAACATTCCATCAGAATTTCTAAAATCATTGGGGGAAGTGGCAACATAACGACTATTCACGTTGGTGTGTAGAATATATGAGTCTGGCGACATACCATCTGACTTTCGGAAAAGCATCATCCACACAATTCCGAAGACAGCAAGGGCTGACAAGTGCGAGGATTATCGCACAATCAGCTTAATAGCTCATGCATCGAAGCTGCTTACAAGAATAATATACAGAAGAATGGAAAAGAAAATTGAGAATGCGCTAGGTGACGATCAGTTTGGCTTTAGGAAAAGTAAAGGGACGAGAGAGGCAATTCTGACGTTACGGCTAATAATGGAAGCAAGGCTAAAGAAAAATCAAGACACTTTCATAGGATTTGTCGGCTTGGAAAAAGCGTTCGACAATATAAAATGGTTCAAGCTGTTCGAAATTCTGAAAAAAGTAGGGGTAAGCTATAGGGAGAGACAGGTCATATACAATATGTACAATAACCAAGAGGGAATAATCATAGTGGACGATCAAGAACGAAGTGCTCGTATTAAGAAGGGTGTAAGACAAGGCTGTAGCCTTTCGCCCCTACTCTTCAATCTGTACATCGAGGAAGCAATGATGTAAATAAAAGAAATGTTCAGGAGTGGAATTAAAATACAAGGTGAAAGGATATCAATGATACGAATCACTGATGACATTGCTATCCTGAGTGAAAGTGAAGAAGAATTAAATGATCTGCTGAACGGAATGAACAGTCTAATGAGTACACAGTATGGTTTGAGAGTAAATCGGAGAAAGACGAAGGTAATGAGAAGTAGTAGAAATGAGAACAGCGAGAAACTTAACATCAGGATTGATGGTCACAAAGTCAATGAAGTTAAGGAATTCTGCTACCTAGGCAGTAAAATAACCAATGATGGACGGAGCAAGAAGGACATCAAAAGCAGATTCGCTATGGCAAAAAAGGCATTTCTGGCCAAGAGAAGTCTACTAATATCAAATACCGGCCTTAATTTGAGGAAGAAATTTCTGAGGATGTACGTCTGGAGTACAGCATTGTATGGTAGTGAAACATGGACTGTGGGAAAACCGGAACAGAAGAGAATCGAAGCATTTGAGATGTAGTGCTATAGACGAATGTTGAAAATTAGGTGACTGATAAGGTAAGGAATGAGGAGGTTCTACGCAGAATCGGAGAGGAAAGGAATATGTGGGAAACACTGATAAGGAGAAGGGACAGGATGATAGGACATCTGCTAAGACATGAGGGAATGACTTCCGTGGTACTAGAGGGAGCTGTAGAGGGCAAAAACTGTACAGGAAGACAGAGATTGGAATACGTCAAGCAAATAATTGAGGACATAGGTTACAAGTGCTACTCTGAGATGAAGAGGTTAGCACAGGAAAGGAATTCGTGGCGGGCCGCATCAAACCAGTCAGTAGACTGATGACCAAAAAAAAATTCTTTCTTACCTTTGCTCTTTATCAAGTAAGATGTACATCCACATGAGGCCACAAACCAGACCAATAGCTTCAGAAAAGATCTCCTAACACTTAAATTTATATTCAGTATTAAAATATACAGCTTTTTCAGCAATATTTTTCTTATAATTGCCAATCGCATTTTATAACCCCTCTACTTCGTACATCATCAGTCATTTTTCTGCCCAGATAACTAAACTCATCAACTACTCATGGTGTATCATTTCCTAGTCTAATTCCCTCATCACCTGATTTATTTCACCTAGATATTCCATTACCCTCTCTTTACATTTTTAGTGGTAATTTTAAATCTTCCTTTCATGACACTCAAGACATTCTGATCAGTTGCTCTTCCAAGTCGTTTGCTGTATATGACAGAATTAAAATGTTATCAGCAACCTGCAAACTTTTTATTTCTTCTCCCTGAACTTTAATGACTACCAAAGCAGAATCTTATCGAAAGACTTCTCACAAATGCCAAAGCAATACTGGTCATTTGTGTGGGGGCAGTCAGTGGCACCACAGTTAGTGTTCAGACACTCATGAAAGACAAGAATTGAAATTGAGGGTAACAAACAACAATGCTGAACTCAGTTTGCAAACCTACCTTTTACAACAGAAAATACAGAAGTAAGGCCGCATATTAACTTTCACACCACTACAAAGATGGGTGACACAGGTGTTAGCGTCAGTGGCCTTAAGAAACAAATAAAATTAACCAGTGACCAATGGAATCCCTGTCAGCTTCTAAAGAGAATTTGCAGCTGAATTATCCCTCATTACAAACAAGAAACTATGACTTGTGATTAGAAGAATGCACACGTTACACATATCTACAATAAGAGTATCAGAAGAGATCTTTAGAACTACCATCCAATGTCAATGACATCCAGAGAATCCTAGAAATCATTCTAGGCTCAACGCAATAAGGTATCTTGAACAGAATGACCTTCTGCATGCAAACTAGCACAGATTCCGGACACACAAATAATGCAAAACCCAAAATGCACTTTTCTCACACGACACCCTGAAAGCCACAGATAAAGGCACAGTACTGCAGTATTTCTTGATTTCTGAACGGCATCTGACTCGGTTCGACACAGACGTTTATTAACAAAAGTACAATTACACAGGGGTATCAAACAAAATTTGTGACTGGATTGAAGATCCCTTGGTCGGGAGGATACAGCAAGGTATCTTGAATGGGGAGCCGAAATAAAAGTAACTTCATGTGTGTCCCAGAGCAGTGTGTTGGGACCCTTGTTCATATTGTATACTAATAACAAATCAGACAGTATTAGTACTAACCTCAGACTGTTGGTAAATGATACAGTTACCTAAAGGTAGTACTGTCTGAAAAAAGCTGTACAATCCAGTTGGATATTATGATTCAAATTAGCCTTAAATGTTCAGAAATGAAAACCTGTATGCTCACAAAATGATGAGGAGTAATATCTTATGACTAGATTGCCTATAAATCAGTCTTGTGTCCCATCTTAGAAAAGCATGTGATTTTCATAACAAATAGGACTAACATATATATATATATATATAAATAAGAGTGGCAAAATGGTAGCATGGCTGGTTTGACTCATGGGAGAGCATCACAGAAATGCTGAAAAATCTGAATTGGCAGACATTTGAAGATAGATACCAATTATTCCACAAAGCCCTACTTCCTAAGTTTCAAGAACCTGTATTTAGCCTCCTCTTCTTTGCTTGAGCTCTACATTACATTAAAGTGTGTTCCATGGATCATGAATACAACACTTCATAATGATGTGGAATGTGTCAGTTTAAGGTAAGGTTTCTTTACACTATATAATGCAAATTATTATTATTACTGCTACTACTACTTTTTACAATTACTATGTAATCTAAAAAATTCATCTGAGTAGTAGTAGTTCTCACTCAGAAATTCTTTTAGTTTGTTTGTAAATGATGGTTGGGTATCTGTCAGACTTGTAATGTGACCAAAGACTGTTGTGGCAGTATAATTCACCCCTTTCTGCGCCAAAGTCAGATTTAACCCAGAAAAGTGAAGATCATTCTTTCTTCTGGTGCTGTAGATTTTTGAACCGGGATTGGTTTCTAGCAACAAATTTCAAAAGTGAATATATGTATTGTGAAGGTACCATGAATATCACTAGTTCCTTAAATAAATGCCTGCAAGGTGATCTTGGGTGGGCTCGAACTATTATTCTGATTACAGCTTTTGCACAATGAACAATTTATTTTCTTAATGATGAATTACCCCAAAATATGACATCATATGAAAGCAGTGAATGAAAACAGGCATAGTAGCCTAATTTACTCATATGTTTATCACCAAAATTTGCAATGATTCTAATAGTATAAGTAGCTGAACTCAAACGTTTCAACAGATCATCAATGTGTTTCTTCCAATTCAATTTCTCATCAATGCAAACACCTGGAAATTTTGAATATCCTGCCTTAGCAACAGACTTGTTCAAAGTTTATATTTATCAGTGGTGTTATGGCATTTACTGTGGAGAACTGTATGTACTGTGTTTTCTCAAAATTTAGTGAGAGTCCATTTGCTGAGAACTAGTCAATAATTTACTAAAACACATTATTTACCATTTCCTCAGTTAATTCTTGTTTGTTGGGTGTGATTACCATACTTGTATAATCAGCAAAAAGAACTAGCTTTGCACCTTCATGAATACAGAGTGGCAAGTTATTAATATATATTAAGAACAATAAGGAGCCAAGACTGAACCCAGTGGGACCCCGTTCTTGATACTTCCCCAGTTAGATGACTCTGCTGATTTTTGCAGACTATCTGTAATGATAATTTCAACCTTCTGCATTCTTCCAGTTAAATTCGAATTAAACCATTTGTGCACTGTCCCACTCATACCTCAACACTTAAGCTTATATAGAGGAATTTCATGATTTACACAGTCACAAGCCAAGTTGGTGGTATTCAGTTATTCAGAGCATTTAATATTCGATCATTTAAAGCATATACAGCATTTTCTGTCAAAAGCATTTCTGAAAACCAAACTGACATTTTGAGAGGACTTCATTTTTAGAAATATGTGAAGCTGCTCTTGAACACATTAATTTTTCAAGAATTTTGAATAATGCTGTCAGAAGTGTTGTTGGGGCGCAGTTGTTAGCATCAGACCTATCCCCCTTTGTATGCAATGGTTTAACAAGAGCACATTTCAGACTATCCAGAAAAATGCTGTTTCAGTAAGCTACTACATATGTGGCTGAGAATCCTGTTTATCTACGTAAGAAAATGAAACAGCTACAACCGTCCTTATGATGTCATTTATTGAATGGCTACCAGTTTTGGTGCTTCAGTGCACCATCTTCAGGCCTTAGCTAATGCTTTGGGGGTTAACACTATCCATATAAACTATGCATCAGTGTCCAACAACTGGTTTTTGCAGACTACCTCTAACCATCAACTCACACTTATCTGTTGGGAAGAAGCTTTTAGTTCTCTTTTGGAAATTCCATCAATTCTATGTGAGCTTTTCCTTTTGAAGGAGTTTATTATTTTCCTAATTTCAGTAGGTGGAGAGAGGTGGGTTGAATTTCAATTTTATCTCATTGCATAGGCGTTATTGCCTCTTCCACATACAGCTTTGTGTTTGCTAATGAACAGGTGGTTCATATTTTCTCTACGACACTTATAAAGGATTACTAAAAATATTTTCAACTTCTGGCATTTTGTAAACAAATTTTTCATCCAGTTTGATAGAAATACAGTCTTCTTGTGCTCTCGGTTGCCCTGTTTCCCATTTAACAATCTTCCAAATTGTTTCAGTTTTATTATCAGAGGTACTAATCTCAGACATTATGTGCACACTTCTAGACTTTTTAATAACTTTTCCTAATACTGTGCAGAGTTTTCATAATGTCTGACTGTTTCTGGATCATTGCTTCTTCAGCTATAAGATAAACTTCCTTTTTCTGTTTCAGGTGTTTTCATCCCTTTAGAGGCCACAGCTTTTTGGATGGTTCCTTACAATTATGTTTCACTGTTTCTTAGGGAAACTATTTTCACATATACTTGCAAAGGCATTATGAAATAGGTTAAATTTTAAATTAGCATCAGATTCCCTGTACACTTCATCCCAGTCTAACCGTTGCAAGCTTTCCCTAAAATTTGGTGTTGTTAACTGTTAACTGAACACGCTATTTTGGAGGACTGTTTTGCATTACTGTATAGAGCTGTGTCATATACTGATCAGAAGGACCATTCTTAACAGGAAAAACATTTACCTGACAAATTTACCTTGATCTATAAAAAAGTTATACACCATTGTGCTGCTTTGCTGTACTATCCGAATAGGAAAATCAATTACTGATGTCAAATTGAGAGAACCGAGCAATACTTCAAGGTCATTCTTTCTATCACACTCTTTCAGAAAATCTACACTGAAACCCTCACAAACAATAATTTGCTGTCTGACAGATAGCACAACAAAGAACCAAAATTTTTCAGAAATAGCTAATAATTTCCCAATGGGGACCTATACACAGCTTATAAAAGTACCATTATTTAGTTTAAGCTCACAGTCACATGCTTCTATATGTCGTCCTAAATAAATTTTTTTAGTTTCTAAATTTTTCACACTATTACGAATTTTAACATACACGGTAACTCTTTCTCCTTCCATAATGTCTCTACTTGCATGTACTGATTGTTTACATCAATCTACCTTTACCTTTTTTCATATCCGTGACTATATGATGTTCAGACAGGCATAGAATACCTATTCCATCCTCAGTTTCTAAATCATCTAAACAAACAAGAAGTTCATCTACTTTGTTTTTTAATCCTCTGATATTCTTATGTAATATACTGGCATTATTTTTCACTGTATTTTTATCAGAATCTTGTGATATTTTAACATCTCTCGTACCTGCCCGTCTGACGTTACCATTATGCTTAATTTCATTTAATACTGAATCACTGGACACTGAACTTCAAAAAAGAGGTACTCCCATGAGTTTATGAGTTTCAGTGCCCAACCCCTACCCCACACCTTAAAGAATTTGCTATCATCCCGGCCAATTTGCCTTTTCCTTTCACATTTAGATGCAGGCTACGTCTTGTGAGGTCCCACCTAGCAGTAGCACCAACGGGAAAAACCCGTACCTGACAAAGTGGCTGCCCGAAGCAGCTTCTCTAACTCCTCACTGACCCTCTTGACACAGCCGTTCATACAACATGAAAGGAGGAACCAAGCCAACATTTGTTTGGTTCATTGCTGATGCTTTATGTTCATACAGCTGCTTCTCTTTTCTCAGGGGGTTTCTATAAAAATTTTCTTGTAGATGGTTTCTGTCTTCCATAATCACAAAGGACTCTGACAAAAAAAAGAGGTCTCAAGGAGGTGGGGGGAGGGGGGGACAATTATTTGGAAATACCTATATGGTGGTGTGGGTTGGGGTCCCAAGTACAACTCCGTGCAGCCATTCACTCTAGTGGTCCCTTATTCATGAGTAATCAACAATTTTTTTTCTGAGTCCTGTGTGAATGCTCTTGAGCTCTGTAATGTGCTTTAAAAGTTTATTTTAAAATCTTGAGCAAAATGACTTCGATCATGTCATTTTGATCACTTTATCAACTTCTTCCACTTCTCTCACTTTTTCTCTCTTAATTGTCGTTCTCCACATGGAATCTCTGTGCATGTGATTTTAATTATTTTTGTTTATCATAGTTAACCCTCTGAAAATGCCAATCTATTGGTTAAAAATCAAAATAGTCTATTTTTATTCTCTCTGCAATGGATTTAAAAATTTATTTTTCAGTGTAAGATTTACTTTTTTGGATGGTAAACATTACACAAACGTGAAAAACAGATTCTTGTTGCACTATGGACAAAATGACACAGATTAAGATTCAAACAATAGAAGAGGGTTATATGTACAACAAAATTTAGGCAAAGTAAGAAACAAATATAATGTATGCAACAACATGGACAAAAATATAAGATGATAAAAGAAAATAAATCAAAGCACAGAGTTAATACATAGAAATAATTAATTAAACTCACACGAACAAGAAATCCAAATAAAAAAATAATGCAAAGAAAAAATTTGAGAAAACGAAAAAGTTTATACGATGATTAAAATGATGTAACGAAGGACTCAGCCGGAGACAAAGAATTCAGCTGAACCAATTGGTGGAATAATTTAAATAAAGATTTTAAAATAAAGAAACTAAAGCATGTGATGAGGTTCAAACCCACAACCTTCTGCACATGAGTACTGTACTTCTGTAGGTTCTATTGCATCATACAAATTCCGTAATATTTCATTACTCGCAAGCGAAAGCACAGTAGGGTGAATGGTGGCAGTGGGTGATACCTGGCACCCTAACCAACACCACTGTATAGGTGATTTCAAAAAGTCAATTCCATGCCTGGGGACCCATAGTGTGTACAGCATGCCACATTGCTTGCACTCACTGCTTCCCATGTTTCTGCCAGGTAATCAATGGAGTGTTTATATGATGATCATTTTCCACAATTTTCCTTTCACATTATGTCAGATAACTACACTTTTTTAAGTCATAATGCCACATTTCGGCCATGGTTTCTAATGATGTTCTTTTGAAAGAAACCAGTCATGACATTATAAATGTGCATCAATACTACAATTAATATTATTAATATTCACAAGAATTACCTGTGGAGTTAACGAGGATTTATAAATTATGGTCACAGACTATACCTCCCTCTGGAAGTTTGTTGCAGTTTAAATCTGGTTTCTACGTGTGTATTTTACTATTATATATTCTGAAATTGCTGTCTGAAGACCCTTCCACACACACATAAGGCGGAATATATATCTGAACCTTTCCTAGAGATTTAACTCATTCTATTTAATTGTCCTAAATATTACGTCACTTTCTGAGTCAAATTCATTATTTGACATCTCTCCATCAGTCAATAAATATGGGTATTTTGTACAATAAAAATTTGATAATTAATACATTGTCGTTACTAATTCCATAAGGTAGATGTAATCTGCACAGTATCGGTCATATCAATCATTTCTCGTTCGTTTAACTGCAAAAAAAATGTGTACGGTATTTATATTTACACACAGTCACAAGGCAGTAGTATCTCTTATTTGTGACAATTACAGGTACATGTAGGAAGTGTTCCAGATATATAGACTTCAAGAACCCAGTGCTGTGGTGCGGTGAGCAGTATAAAAATTATTTCTTTTTTATATATAGTTTTTAGCCGAACTATTGCAAAGATAGGGCGAATCGCCTAAACCCGGACGTAGGGTGAAAATAGCTCCCATGTCAACTTTCATCATCAGCAAATTGCTTCGCCTTCAGCACTGTCGGCCTGACACTGACCAGTTGATTCTTCGTCTAAAAGTTTTAGGATTCGCTCACTTACAAGATTTCTCTGAAAATGGGAACGACACCTCAGAGACCTGGAGGATAAAAAAGCGTACAACTGTATAGTAGTCATAAGCGCACCCACACGGCAAAGGCCAGGAAACCGGGTAAGTTAAGATGTTCGAATACGCGTTCTTTAATTATACTGCACTTCAGAAAGTTTCAACATTGGGCCTCTTTAACGTAAAATTTAATCTAGTGCACATTGCCATTACCGGTAATGTAAAAATTATAAAAAAGCTAAACAGTCAATAAAAATTACAGAAAATGAATCAAGGTTGCCTTCAAATAAGTATAATTTTCGCAAACAGCGACGGCATTAAAGCTCTTGCAGAAGCCTCTATTTTTTTATTTACAGGCACAAAAAGATGCAGTCATGTCTGCAACATAAACATCCCACAACATGTGGTTCTGAAACTTACACATTTACGGTACATTAATAGCATCCACGGCAACAGTAACGACATACCTACTGTTAAAAGCTAGCTAAAAGAAAAAAACCAACATGACAATCACATTTCGTTGAAGTTCAGCTACATCACCAGCTACCTCAGTTAAATCGCACCACCACTATCAACAATAACAAAGCGATCACAACTACAGCAAAGATCTTACCAATAAACATCATATCCCCTTTGCAACACATTGTGTCAAAAAATTCAATTAATTTCTTCAAAAACATTCATAAGAATCATCTTTCAGGAGCATTTCTAATAATTAATTACTAAGTTATTTCAGAACAGATTTCAGGACAATCCAGAAGCATTTACCGTATCTCAGTTTATTTATTATTAAAAACCTATGAGACGATTTTATAAAATACTAGCAAGGTGATCCCCGTAGCTGTGTTCTGTTGTAATAGACGGATAAAAAAATACCATAAATTATAGGCTGAAATTACGTTCATTTCATGGTGGTCTCAAATAGCATGCTGTATTTCTCAGTGGAGCTTTTGGTTTGTAAATGTTACAACTGTCGGTACCGGTTTGAATTAGCGCGATCGACGGTTTAACTTCTGTATGTGATTGTAGACTGAATAAAGCCGGGTTCACACAGGCAACAAAAGTATCGCCACTGCTAATGGCGATCTGCAGTTGCTTTGTAGTTGCATGTGTGAACTCCTAGATTTCGGTGACGCCATTTAAGAAGCGCAACTTTTGTCACGCCACAAAAAGTTGAACTTGGTTCTACTTTGTTGCGCCATTTTGCCTTCTCCACAATCGAATAACGTCATTCGATTGCTACCTCGCGGCTGGATTCAAACCTTTCTAGTGCGTATTCGTTCGCAGATGGCGCTTTTGTTTCTGCGTTTGCTATTAATATGTCGGAAAAGCG
Source organism: Schistocerca americana (assembly GCF_021461395.2). Taxonomy (NCBI): domain Eukaryota; kingdom Metazoa; phylum Arthropoda; class Insecta; order Orthoptera; family Acrididae; genus Schistocerca; species Schistocerca americana. The sequence goes on along the minus strand of NC_060124.1, from coordinate 365,928,814 downwards.
GTCAACAGCGACAATTATGAGATTCTTGGAGGTATATCAAGAACGAGAATGCCTTTGGAACCTCAAAAGCGAATCATACAAAGACAGAAATTTGAGAGATGCTGCATTAATTGAAATAGTAAACAGTATGCGTGAATATGTACCTGGAATTGATTTAGCTGCAACAAAATTAAAAATTCGAAGCAATCGAAATGCTTACATGAATGAGCATAAGAAAAGTACTGAAATCACTTAAGAGTGATGCGTTTACAGACTGTATTTATAACCCAGCCTTGCTTGGTTTGAAGCTGCAGGCCGGTTCTTAAAACATGTAGTCGAGACTATTGGAATTTGCGCAGCTGAATAAGTATTAAGGAGAAAAAAAGGACATTTTACTAATAACTATATTTGCACATTAAAGAACAGCGAACACAACAGAATAATTAGCGCACACAAAGAGTGTTAGACAATGCCAAAGACCTCTGTTTTACACAGCGCACTTTGCGCCGTCACACACGAAATATATTGTTCACACAATTCCAACACCCCTCCTTGAACTTATATTTTGTGTGTTGCTTCCACAAGATAAACCCAATAGTCCCACAAACTTCTGCCTTTCCAAGCGTTTGGTCAGAAGGTCAGCTAACATGTCTTCTGTGGGCAGATAGTCCACGGCAATGTTCTGTCGCTCTATGTGGTCCCAAATGAAATGGTGCCTTATATCAATATGCTTTGTCCTGACACTAGTAACATCATTTTAGCTAGGTTTATGGTTCCCTTATTGTCACAGAAGATGGTTGTAGGTTCCTCAATTAAATTGGGTTCTATTTCACTTATTAATGTTCGTAGACATAATGCTTCCTTTTTGGTGTAAGATAGTGCCATATACTCGGCCTCTACGGTGCTCAATGCAACAGTTTTTTGCTTTTGACAGGACCATGATGTGAGGCCCCCCATTAATTTAAAACAGCAGCCAGTGGTGGAGTATCTGTCTCCCAATTCACTCCCCCAGTCCGCATCGCTATATCCCTCTAGTTTTGCATTACCTTCTCTATGATATTTTAACTCATAGTTTGAGGTTCCTCTTAGGTATCGGAATATCCTCTTTACAGCTTTCCAGTGCTGTTCCTTTCGGTCTCTGCAATATCTGCTCACTGCATTGGTGGCAAAAGCAATGTCGGGTCGTGACGTTTGAGACAAATATAACAGACTCCCTACTGCTTCTAAATAAGGAACATTCTTGTCACATTCCACATCAGTCCCATTTACACTTAACTTCACTCCTACTTCCATTGGAGTACTTATGGGTTTGCAATCACTCATGCCAAATTTCTTTAATATTTTTTCCGTGTATGATGATTGACTTATGCTCAATTCTTGTCTTTCTTCATCCTTAGCAATCTCCATACCTAAATAACGGTTGACTTCTCCCAAACCATGCACCTTAAATTTGGTTTGCAGCTGTTTCTTGAAAATTCTCATTTGGCCTTCACTTTCAGTCAGGATAAAGAAATCGTCCACCCATATCGCCATTATTATTATTTCTTCTTATCTCTCCTTATAGTAAATGCTGGGATCTGCCTTGGATTGCTTCATATTCATATTTATTAGAGTTTCGTGTAGACATCGATTCCAGCAACGTCCACTTTGTTTAAGTCCATAAATACTTTTTCTCAAACGCCAAATTTTTTTACTCTCTGATCTGGTTTTTATGGCTTTCCTTGGTGGAATGACATATATCTCCTCCTCCAATTTCCCATTTAAATATGCCGTTTTAACATCCATATGATGAATTATTAAATTTCGTTTTACTGCCAAGGCTAAAAGATATCTCAATGATGCATACTTGACTACAGGTGAAAAAGTTTCTTCGTAATCTACCCCTTGTTTTTGTGAATATCCTTTTACCACAAGTCTTGCTTTGTATTTTGGGGATGAATTTTCAGGGTTCCTCAAATTGAATACCCATCTTGCCTGCAGTGGTTTCTTACCTCCTGACATATCTACCCATTCAAAGGTTTCGTTCTGATATAAAGATTCTAATTCTCTCTTCATCGCTTCTTTCCATTCTTGAGAGTTTGGGCCACTCATTGGTTCGTCTACTGTTCTTGGCTCATCATTAAAAGACTGTGCTGTATACATCTCAAAATGCGGATATTCCTTCGGCTTTGGTACACGAGAAGAACGCCTTACATTGTTTTCTTCATTTTTTTCATCCTCTAACTCATTGTCATCATAAATTGTATCCATTTGTCCTTGGCTGTCGTCTTCCTCTTCTTCACTTTCTATTTCCTCACACAAGGTTTCACCTTCTGAACTAGGTACAGTTGACTTAGTGGTTTTGCTCTCATTTGAGTTCTTTTTATTTTCAAAGAATATTACATCTCAACTTGTGACAATCTTTTTAGTCAATAGATCCATTAATCGGTAGCCCTTTGAATTTTCACAATAGCCCACAAAAATATACTTTCTAGCTTTCGGATCCCATTTTCCACTTAGCTGTTTTGGAATATGTGCCATTGTATCTCACCCAAAAACCCTTATATTGCTTAGATCAGGTTTCTTTCCATATCTCATAAGGAGTTCTATTCTTTAATGCTTTTGTAGGTGATCTATTGTTCAAATATACAGCTGTTGACACTGCCTCTGCCCAAAAATCTTTGGATAATTCAGCGTCAGTCATCATGCTCCTTGCTTTCTCAACAATGGTCCTATTAGCCCTCTCAGCAACCCCATTTTGAGATGGAATGTACCTTATGGTAGTTTGATGCCTGATTCCCTTTTCTGCCAGAAGTTTCTTCAATTTCTGGTTAATATATTCTCTCCCATTATCAGACCTGATGCTCTTGATCTTCTTTCCCATCCACCTTTCAACCATATTGCAATATTCCTCAAAGATATCTCTCACTTGGTAGTTAGAACTAAGAAAATAAATATGAGTATATCGTGAGTAATCATCAATAAATGTAAGAAAATAATTACTCCCATCTATGGATTCACACACCACCGGGCCACATACATCTGTGTGGATTAACTGTAAGACTTCTGTGGATTTACTCTTACTAGTCTTGAAGGGTAGCCTTGCTTGTTTTCCCTTTATACATGTCTCACAAGGATCCTTGGACACACTAAAATTCTGTATTCCCTTTGCCATATCCTTTATTATAGACATACTCTTTCTATTTAGATGTCCAAGCCTCCGGTGCCATAAAAAAACCTTCTGCTGAATATACTGAATCACTAACATTTTTATGTTTACTGTCAATGGTATCCAACTTAAAAATACCCCTTTCGTTACTTGCTGTAGCTATAACTTCACCACTTTCACTGATTACTCTTGCACCCTGCATGTCAAAAGTGACTGTATTTCCTTTCTTGACAATTTCCCCTACAGACAGCAGGTTAGTTGCCACATTTTTCACATAATGAACATTGTGTGCTGTAATCGTATCTGACTCACCATAGACACTGACATGTAGATCTAGCTTCCCAGCCAGGTGACACTGGAGCTTGTTGCCATCAACAGTAGATATTCCCATATGAGTCTTATCTTTGATGTCATAAAGAAGTGATTTATCTTTAACAATATGCACAGATGCACCTGAGTCTAAAATCCATTCCATATCACGATTACTCATCCCACCAAAAGAATAAAAACATGACAGTGCCTTACCTTTGTTATTGGTCCTTCTCTCTGGGCTATCAGTAACATACCTCTTTTGCTGAGTGTCTGATCTTGGGCTTACTTTTTCTTTGCACTGAGACGCAATATGTCCCATCTTCTGACATTTATAGCACCTCACCGGTTTCTCCTTTTTGTTTTTTGAGTAGAGAGCAGACGCACCTTCCTTCTCCAATGTACAACAGCTTGGAGCACTCTTTATGTCCTGCAGGATTTTCACCTTAACACTGTCGCCTGTGATTGGTATACCCGAGCTTTCAAATTCCATAATCATAGGTGCATACCTTTCGGGCAGTCCTGCCAACAGCAATGTTCCTATCCATTCGTCAGCGATCTCGAATCTGATGTTTCTTAGTCTGTTCGATGTGGTTATTATTTTGTTAACGTATTCGTCTACACTCTTACATTTGTCCAGACGAGTGGTAATTAACTCGCGTAATAATCCTACTTTTCTCGTAAGACCACCATACTCGAATGCACTTCGTAAATTGTCCCAGACTTCTTTCGCTGTAGCAGCTTTTACAACGTGAACATAATTCGCCGAGTCAATCAGTAATATCAATTTTGATTTTGCTTTCCTATCCTTACTTGAATAATTCTGATCTGTGGATTTCATTGTCCCATCTACCACGTCCCATAGGTCGTCTAAACGTAAATACGCTTCTACTGCGAACTTCCAGGTTGCATAGTTTTCGCGACCTGTAAGTCTTTCAATCTGTGGAATTTGTGCCGCACTCATTCTTAACGGTAACTTGCTTTTTATTGCCGTAAAGAACACCGAAAAATAATGCGGAAAAAAATTGCGATCGTCTTGTAAGGATAACTCGCACTTCACGTAAATTGGAACTTTTCCAATACTTTCTCCCTACTATTTTATTGATATACTTATTCCAAACGCAGCCTGTGCCCATAACCTCTTGGAATTTGCGCAGCTGAATAAGTATTAAGGAGGAAAAAAAGGACATTTTACTAATAACTGTATTTGCACATTCAAGAACAGCGAACACAACAGAATAATTAGCGCACACAAAGAGTGTTAGACAATGCCAAAGAGGTCTGTTTTACGCAGTGCACTTTGCGCCGTCACACACGAAATATATTGTTCACACAATTCCAACAGAGACAAGAGAGACAAGAAACACTTTGGTAAGTAATATTTTACATTTATTATGTTTCCAAAACATCTTATTTAGTTATATGTACAGCCGTTTAATCAGCTGAGACAGGTGACGCCATTTTGCAAACTGCGCAATTACGAAGAATTTGTAGCGTCCTATGTGAACGGTAGCTCACAGTGCCACTCCAGAATGACTTGACTTGTGGCGATACGTTCGTTGCGTGTGTGAACCCGGCTTAAGAGAAGTGGGTTTGTCTCAGCTTGATGGAATAATTTATTAACGAAACCCTGCGGTCGGAACAGACAATAATACACTGCAATCGATAACTCGTGCGAAGGCGTGAGAAAAGTTCAGTACGGTAAATTATTCCGTATCTAACACACTTGGATTCACGCTTTCGCCACGGAGTAGAACGTGGAACAGAAATCAAAGATCAAAGAATAAAACACAGAACAAATGTTGCTTGTGTATAACGTCTCTGGCGTCCAGCGGGAAAGTTTCGCAGCACTGTACTTTCAAACACTCGAGGATGTCGGCGCTGGACGATGACAGAAGACGCCACATAACCACAGACTTCTATGTGTAGAGATGCTTAATAGCAATTTATAAATTCAGTGCATGTATGTTACTAACTTCGGCATTTAAATGCTACTGGATTCTTATTGAACTACACCTCCACTGTTAATTGGAGTGGTATACGCCCTACTAAAAGGACTGAAATACGAGTTTTGTCTCGCACACACCACTTTATTTATTTATTTTATTTATTTATTTGTTCCTGTTGATGACATATTATACAGCCAGTGTACAAGTAATATGGGACAAGCCATTGTAAGTGTCACAAGCCGATGCCTTGTCATTATCTGGTTCCCAAAACAAAAGCTGGCCAAAGAACAGGTACAATCAGAAAACAGAAGAGGAATATTAAAAAGAGAGAAAGATAAGAATGGTAAATATGTCACACTGCGCTCGTCTCTTCTTTTCTTTACTTATGGTTTACATAATTAGAAGTATTGTTTTCTAAAGATCAGAGGCATAGGCACAAACTCTATATGCAAGGAAATATGTATCTGTCTCATCAAGCCCTCTCCCCTTACCATTTACGAGGAATGTCAACGATATCTTGCATTAAAAATATTGGACGACCTTAACGAATAAAAACTTGGACACTGCTTGGACTGTTGGAGCCCATACTATCCACGTAGGGGAAGTGGGCGCAACCAGAGCGTTTAAAGAACCTCGCTCAAGTGCCGACAGGTGCAATAAATAAGTGATTAAAAATCTACTAAAGAAGTAATACCTAATTAGAAATTTAGTTTTAGTACAGTGTTACATTATGTGTGTACATAGTAATTAAGCATCGATGATAATAAATCAACTGTTCCCTTCTTAATTCAGACTGCATCATCAATTTCTTTATTTCTAAATCGGATTCAGTATCACCTTACAAATTATTCAATCAAACCGTCTAATCTTTAGCACTGTTCTTTAGCATCATATTTAAAGAACTTCTATTCCTTCCTGTCTGAAATTTTTACTGTCCGCATTTCATTTGTCCAGACAAATACCTTCAGGAATGACATCTAGCATTTAAATATACATATGATGACAACAATTTTCTCTTTTTCAGATACATTTGTCTTGCTAGTACTAGTCTGTATTTTATATCCTCTCTAATTAACCTATTTTATGCTCAAATAGCAAAACTCATCAACTACTTTTAGAGCTTCCTTTATGAATTAAATTCCCACAGCATCACCTGAATTGTATCGAGCACATTTGATTTTGCTTTTGTTGATGTTCATCTTATAATCTCTTTTCAAGGCACTACCCATTGAACAGCTCATTCCAATCCATTGCCATGTCATTGTTAGCTGCAACAGACAGAAAACGTGCTTTGTTGGTGCTGTACATTTTAGCGATTTTGATCGAGATAAACTGAGGCTGCAGTGTTCTTCTTTGGCATATCAGTGCAGAAGTGTGCACAGAGTCAGCCAAGTAAGAAATTCGTCCAGTACGCACGTTTGTTTAATTGTAAAAGCTGCGTTAGGAATTTTCCTTTGTATGAGACTGCGTGTACAAGATAGTGTGCCGATTTAAAGTTCCAGATTCACATATTTTACTGTTTGCGTGGTTTCTGGGTAATCTTTCATTTATCATACGAATGCCCATTTGTATTGTGATATATATTGTGAATTTTTGAACATATGTGAGTGCCGTGACAAACTTGTACTGTTGTCCTCAATTGCAGGCTTAAACTCAATTGTGGTCTTCAAAGTTTCTTGACAACAGTAGGTCTATCCAGGTTCAGAACAATCGGTCTTTAATTTCATTGTACAATTTTGTGAGAAACAGATTATTTTAATAATTTTTGGACACTTATAAAACTACATTTTCGCAAGTTACAAGTATGAGTGTCATAGCCAATCAGCGTTTGTGGTTCATAGTTCTGCCAAAGAATAGATCACCCTGATATTCATTGTATATCAAAGCAAATAAACTTGCATTTTGAGAATTTTGGGAAGCTACCGTAATCCTTTGCATGATCTAAGAGCAATCTGTAGCAAATCGGCGTTTGTGATTTTGTTACTGTAGCAGATTTTGTGTTACATCTATTATTCCATTAAAGAAGAGTAGTGCTATATATTATAGGCATTTCTCATAAATAAACTCTGTTTTCGAGTCTGCTAACAACTATAATCAACCTCAAAACGGTTTAGGAAACTAATACTTGTAGTTTTTACCACAGGTTTTTGTGTTACATTAATAGAAATCTGGTTTTGTGTATTTAATTCAATTCTTATAGGGTATTAGCAACTTTTTAGTTCACCTGCCTTAATTTAAAGTTATTTGGAAATTTGCATAAGTTTCTATTAAACCAAACTTCTGAGGTCACTGGTCCCTAGGCTTAGACACTACTTAATCTAACTTAAACTAACACACGCTAAGGACAACACACACACACACACACACACACACACACACACACACACACACACACACACACACACACACACACCTGAGGATGGGCTCGAACATCCGATGTGGGGGAGCCGTGTGAACTGTGGCAATGTACGCAGCTAAATTTGTTTGTTCACTGCCTTATAATACATTGCACAGCCAAAGTGCAGCTGCACTCTGAACGCTGCTCTCGAGCCTGGGATGATTTGGTTGATGTTCGTAAGCAGCTGGAAATCGCCCTGATTACTATCAAACGACTGGATTGGCAGCTGCTATGAATCGATGTGTTGGAAGAGGTCCTAAGAATCATGTACTTGCAACGGCTGTACCAGAGGTATGTCAAGTGGTTCCCTCGCCTGTGGATCCTCTCTCCTCTGCAGAAAGTACAGGATCTGTCATTATTTGTCCACTTGACTGCGAGCGACATGTGAACAGTAGATCTAAGAGTCCTTAAAGAAGAGTAGCACTATATATTATTTCGTAGTTATAATTAAAATTGGGGTTTGTACTCAACCATATATGCTGCAACCATGGTCCCAGATACTTAAACAACAACTATAAAAATAGACTATAAGTCAAATGAATATTAATCAAGTATTAAGTTTCAGAATATTGTTTATTTGAAAAATTCAACCTTCTTTACAATACTCAAAAAATTCCTAACATACTTACAATAATGAAATGAATCTTACTCAACAAGCTACATGCTTTCTGTCCAACATCACACAAAGTACTGACTCCCTTTGCCAACATGGTTGTAACTATTCATACTTTCTTAACAATCCCGAACAATCCTCAGCATTGTTTGGAATCATTTTCTGATTAGTTAACAATTAAAATTTATATATAAAATTTGAAAATACATATATAAACGTATGTTTATTTCAGGACAGCTAGTACACATTGATATTAGTACATGTCTGTTATTTTATTGGCGAATAAATTCTTGAATTTGTATTTACAATAATTTGTATTTACAATATTTCATTTTTTATTTATTACTAGAGACTCCCTTCGTGGAAAACATTCCCTTCATTTACAGAGCTTCTACACATTAGTGTAATTAAGATTCCATAATTATTTTCCTCGTAACTTTTCCACAAGTACATATTTCCATACACCTCTATGTCAGAAATTACTGTTTATGGTTAAAATTTACATGTGTAAATGGATTTAAATTAGACTGTTACGTTTGAACAACCCCAAAAAGGGTTTGTGAAATTGTAGCATGTAACAGTATATCATTATATTAAGTCTAGGTAGACCAGATTAAATAGATAATTATAGTATGCATCATATCATGTAAAGGTAGTTGTCAAGAAATTTATAAGAAACAGTAATTGTTAGCCTTTTAGACTTCTAGTTTCTTGGGAGAATTATGTTAGTTTTCAACTGTTGAAATTTACATAATAACTGTACCACTTGTAGGACCAAACGTCCTCGTTTCTTTACCAGTCAAACTCAGACTTTAGAGCAACTGAACTGACATTAACATATCAAGTCAGGAAACCACAAAGACGGATAAAGGGATTTGCCCACAATAACTGTCAAAGGCACCTTGTTCTTGTAGCTTGAAAGTTAACGTCCCAAACTTTTCAGCATCTCCTTCTAGAGACTGAGAACCACTATGGCCACATGCCACTGTAGAATCAAATTTACATTGGTAAATTAAGTACCAGCAGGGTACTTCCAGAATATATACTGCTCAATAACCAGTTGACAGACTTCTTGTTCATTGTCACCACATTAAACATGATGTAGCAACATCAGATCAGACAGTAAATAAAATTGGGCACAGGTAAGGTAAATTCCAACATAGCTTTAGGCAAAGGGTAAAGTACCAGTGGTTAAATATGAATGGGTTAATATTAGGAGTAAAATGGTTAGTTCAGCCACTCTAAAGGTATGATAAATATATATTTCCTCATCAGTTACGTATTAATGAATCAACTAGATTTCAATTGAAAGTAGATGTCTGCAAGAACCACATCTATACCACGAATTGGAATCCTCAATGTTTAGTTTTTCCTTTGCTACTCATTACATATGAATCATTAGTGGTCATCAGAGTATTTTCAATAAGATATTGGAGAAATTTAACCAGTTTTCATTAAGAATTAGACTGTAAGCTAACATTTGTATGACTTGCTGTAACATACAGCAGTATTGAACAGCACCTAAATCAAACATTTTGTATCACATAAAATTGATAGCTGAGATCTTTTTTCTTGAGATTTGTGTAGACGTTGTGACTAAGAACACCTTGTATCTATACTAAGGAGATAGCATGACAAATACAGGTATCAGACATGTCGCAAACATCATCCCTATCTTATAGTACTAAGATGGAATAATTAAATAAGACTACCAATGGTTTGGTCATTGGAGCGATAGAAATCACATGAAAATAAAAATGTGTGATTCTTAAATCCTGGGAATCAGAACACTTCTGTCCCAATAACTATTTCCAACATAAAATTCCATTTTTTATACTCCACAGATGGATTACAGAAGTAATACAAACATAATAAATTTCTTTCTGATAAATGTTCCTTTTCCAATTACACAGTATATCTAATACATGTTAAGGACAAGATGATGACATAGAGTATTTTCGTACTTGATAGTAAATCAACATCTATTCAGTGACTTTCACATAATAGGTATAGTAACAGGACAGACCAAATGAGAACACATATATAAGACTACACACAGTCTAACCTAATTGTAATCACATCCCAGATGTAAAGTGATAGAATGTCACTATAACAGCACAGATATCTTGAGTAAACTTCATACCAACTCTAAACATTTTTTCAACTTTTCACAAAATCATCAGCACAATGAGAGTATAACGTTACCGGCATAGTGAGAGTAACTGTACAGACATGATAAGTAAATATTACACCAACTCTCCTCAAAATTCATACTCTGGTTGTATTATTAAACCACACATCATTAAACCTGCTCAAAGTTTGTACTCGTTTCCAGATAACCAAAAAGGGCAGTTGACTTAGTATGAGATATGTGCACCAGTTCCTTTTGGCATCCAGTCTCTAACTATACGTCCAAATCAGAAAGTGGAAGAAGGTGAGTTTGTACAGAAAAGTAAGAGAGGATGTGACTTGAAAAGGAAAGAGTCACACCAGCTTGAAGCCTTGGGTTCGCCACCCCCCAATTGCAAAAAGAGCTTACAACCTCCTGTGTACGATTTCATTAGAATGATTTGAGGTTGTCATCATTTGAAATAGCAATAGTTCTTACTGTTCTTACATAATTGTTATGCCTGTCACAACATGTTTCATCAGAATTCATAGCTTTGATAGAATCACACAATATTTTTGAACATCATCTGTCATGTACTTAATATCCATACCAGACAAACATTCAGTCACATTATCTACTTTCTCACTGAAAGTTTCATGTAATAAATCCTATTCCTTCACACTGAAGGACCATATACTAATTTACTATGTTCATATTTTACTGGTACACAGTAGCAAATCACTACACAATGAATCTTAATAAGAAAAATGGATATCATCTTTTTTTTTAAATACAAGTTTCTTTAAAAAATTGAAACTGGTGTTGTTTTGTTGTTCCACACTCTAAGTTAAGTACCTGGTTAAGATATAGACTTGTGTCTCACAAATTGCACACTGTATATTCTAGGATAGTAGAATGATCCTAACTGCTCTTACTAACATGATAGGATAGTAAAAGGCAAGTGATTCCACAAAATAAATATGGAGTCACTGTCTGGGGCAAGGCACCATATGCCACATTGTGTATCTATGAAAGTACCGCGCTGAAGACCTTGCTGTCGTGCGCCCACAAACACCTCTACTACTCCCCCTATGAAAGTACCACAGATCCCCTATCTGTTAAATTTCACCACAAAACTACTGTTTCTGAGAGGATATTCACCCCCAGATTTTGCCTTGACTATACATTGCACAGAATGTATTCTCAACTATTTCAATTCCTCAAATCACTATTTAATTCATAATTTATGATGTACATAATAATTCAAAAAAATGTTCAAATGTTCTGAAATAACAAAAATGAAAATAAATTTCCTCTTATTGCTTATTTCACTTCCACTGGGTTACTCGCCATAGAGTTTGCTAAAGTATACAGTATGATCTTGACTGTGTAAATTAAGAAGCATAACAAATAATTTTCCAATGGTGTGTCAAATATCAAAGAACAAATATCATGATGCTAAACAGGTGATTAAGGTTGTCTGCACAATTTCACTTGTGTCACATTCCTAAGTCCAAATAACAACAAATTCAAATGGTCCTACATAAATATCAAACAACCTCTAATCTATGCTGGGTAAAAGCATATACAAATGTTCAAAAATACTCTTTTCAACCCCCACTATATGAATAGACAAAATACAGGTAAAAATATACAAATATTCACACATAAAAGAAATATGAACATAAACTACAAATAAATTTTACAGCATTAGTTTCAAATGTATTAAGTTATCCGATTTCTCACTTGTCAGTATTTGAATTCGCAGAAAGCAGTGGACATTAATTGAGCTTTTTATGAGTTGCAATTTTCTTTCAATTAGTGTTTTTATTATTATTGGGTCAGAATATTCATAACGTGTCTTAAAATGTGTACTGCATGGGTTTGTCTGTGGGGCATAGAGTATACATTCTTCAACACAAGTTTACTATTTGCTGGTTGTTTATTCGGTTTTGTGGTACTTACATTAACTGGGTAATTGTTTTTGCAAAGCTCCCTCAAATCTGTCGGCAAGCTACTGATTTCAATACACACACTCCCTTCCTCCACTACTTGGATACATTCACTAATCATATTACCACCACGAGACTGTTCCATACTTTTTATGGCAATTTTATCATCTGAGTACACACTCACAAATTTCACTTAAGACCTTACACTTTTGATTACCATACTGACATTTGCTACTATAGTCATTGACTACACTTAGTACTCTATCGCTAATTAGATCTTCTTTTCCATTTTCAGAAACACATTCAGACACAACATCACAAACATCAACTGGTAACATTAATCTATCATGCATTGCTCTACTGGTTTCTAATTCATTACTCAAACACACACCAGAATTTACAGAATCATTCAGCATCAAATCATCAACTTTAACTTCTACATAAACCATCCCATGTAATTCTGTAAGTAACATATCATCATCAACATCATTATCATCATCATCTGAAACATTCTCATTAGAAACATCACCATCACACTTAATATTATTTCCAACACCAAATTCATTTTTCTCTTCAAACACTTCCTCAACAACCTCAACACTGTGACTACTCTATTCTACCACATCCTCATTTTCCTGCCTATTACCTACTGCAATTTCATTTGGAATTACTCTGTCATTCTCATTTCCATTACCAAGCACATGAATACCAGCTTCCACGCATACAGCATCAGTATCAGCTTTTTCTCTCATTTCACAGTCACTCAACATTCTCACAAAACCATACTCATCAGGTCTGTTCTCATCACTATCAACAACTACTACTGCATTACCACTGTTAAAGAAATTTGTTGAAGTGTTTTCTTCTAATTCGGATTTAGAATATTTACTTTTTTGTTCATCTTTGTTTTCAGATAAAAATTTTTCCCAAAATTCCCTAGCAAACTTCATTCTACTCACTTCATGTTGTACGCTGGGTACAAAATTTTGGTATGTTCTATTTGTTCTGCCTCTTCCCCATCTTGAATTACTACATGTACCTGATTGTAATTCCCATGTCTTTTTGCCCCTTTCGCCAGTCTCCAAAAGGTGCAGGTCTTAGTTTACTAGACCATTTCTTCTATTTTCAAAATTGTTACTATTGTTTCCTTAAATTTGCTCCATACTGCCTACTTCTTGGTTCGAAATTCCTGTTCTCTGGTCTCTCCCCATCATTCCTCTCCCCATTTCTTCTGTCATCATTTCTGAATCTACTATTAAAATGATCATTGAAAGCTCTGTTATTGTTAATCCTGCTATCATCAGATCTGTCATTACATCTGTCATTTCTCTCTCATGCTAAGTCTAATTTATCTATATATCTAAGAAATTGTTCAATTGTAACATCCAATCCGTAGACAAGAGTCCACTGTACCGAGTCCACTGTACCCTGCTTGGCAATCTACATTTTAATGCATCTATCTGGATCATCTCGTCTAGTGATCTATCAAGATGTAACAAAGTTCGTAATTGTTGTTCACACAAGATTTTCATGTGTCCACTACCCAGTTTGAAATTTGGCCCATTCAAAAATTCTGACTTATTTCTGGCTTGTTTTGTTTCTGACCAGAATTTGTTCATGAAAGCTCATTCTACCTCATTAAACAACATTTCAGGTTTGATTGATTGTTTCCCCCAGGACAAAGCCCCCGCATCTAAAAAATTTTTTAAAAATTTAATTTTCAAATTATCGCTAATTTTATTTTCAAAGTTATGTTTCATCTGGTTCATGAAATCAGCTGTATGTATATTGCCATCCCCTGAAAATTATTTATTAACATTGTTCCAGAATGGACTGTAACTACAAAAACATTTCACAGCAATGGAATCTTTGATTTCTTGAAATTTAGGTTTGAAGTTCGAAATTTCGCCTAAACAAGTGCCTACATCTTATTTTAATTCTGCGAAATTCTCATTTGCGATTTTAGTGAAATTCTGTATATTTTGGTCTGTTTCTGTGAATTTCTTTACAAAATCTTTGTTGAGATTTTGCAATTGTAACACCTCTACAGTAGCAACTTTTTCCAAATTTTCTACGGAATCTAGTCTCTCTTCAAATATCTGGTATTCCTGTTTCAAGGTGACAATTTCACCTTCTATATCGTCACAGTTGTGGAATTTTCGTCTACTTTTTCCCAGCATTTTTCTAAACTCTCTTTTGTCTCGCAAATGTAGGTTCCTGTTTGTCTAATTTTGTATCGATTGAATGAAGCTTTTGATCAAGAGTGACTCTATGCTCGTCAATTGACCGTTTTTGTTCTTCCGTAAGCTGAACTAACCTATCCAAGGCTGATACATTAGGTTCAAATCCACGAAAGGGTGAACATAGACTACTGTGGTCACTATCCTCTCTGATTTCATTGTCCCAATTTACTATATTATTATCAGTAATATCTACACTATTTTGCATGTTTCCATTAACCTCCCCATTATCGTCAACTACCCTATTGTTGTTAACCTTCCTATTATCCTCCATAATGACACTGCAGACGAAAAAACAATTTCCAAAAGTAAAAATTCAAATAAGTTTTGTACTTACAGTTGGTTCTCCAAGTTGCGTTTCAATGTAAGTCTCATTACGTCATTTGTAGGGTTACTCACTTTCTTGGTTTTTCAGTTTTCGAAAAAATGGACCAATATTTCAACAAGCGAATTAACTCTGAAACAAAATACAAGATTAGTTTACAGAATTACACTGCATCCCAGCTCCATACACCACTTATAACGTTCTTTATTTCGAAGTTACCATATATGCTGCAACCATGGTCTCAGATTCTTAAACAACAACTATAAAAATAGACTATAAGTCAAATGACTATTAATCAAGTATTAAGTTTCAGAATATTGTTTATTTGAAAAATCCAACCTTCTTTACAAAACTCAAATAATTTCTAACATACTTACAATAATGAAATGAATCTTAGTCACAAGCTACATGCTTTCTGTCCAACATCACACAAAGCATTGACTCCCTTTGCCAACATGGCTGTAACTATTTGTACTTTCTTAACAATCCTGAACAATCCTTGGCATTGATTAGAATCATTTTTTGATTAATTAACAATTAAAATTGACATAGAAAAATTGAAAATACATATACACTCCTGAAAATGGAAAAAAGAACACATTGACACCGGTGTGTCAGGCCCACCATACTTGCTCTGGACACTGCGAGAGGGCTGTACAAGCAATGATCACACGCACGGCACAGCGGACACACCAGGAACCGCGGTGTTGGCCGTCGAATGGCGCTAGCTGCGCAGCATTTGTGCACCGCTGCCGTCAGTGTCAGCCAGTTTGCCGTGGCATACGGAGCCCCATCGCAGTCTTTAACACTGGTAGCATGCCGCGACAGCGTGGACGTGAACCGTATGTGCAGTTGACGGACTTTGAGCGAGGGCGTATAGTGGGCATGCGGGAGGCCGGGTGGACGTACCGCCGAATTGCTCAACACGTGGCGCGTGAGGTCTCCACAGCACATCGATGTTGTCGCCAGTGGTCGGCGGAAGGTGCACGTGCCCGTCGACCTGGGACCGGACCGCAGCGACGCACGGATGCACGCCAAGACCGTAGGATCCTACGCAGTGCCGTAGGGGACCGCACCACCACTTCCCAGCAAATTAGGGACACTGTTGCTCCTGGGGTATCGGCGAGGACCATTCGCAACCGTCTCCATGAAGCTGGGCTACGGTCCCGCACACCGTTAGGCCGTCTTCCACTCACGCCCCAACATCGTGCAGCCCGCCTCCAGTGGTGTCGCGACAGGCGTGAATGGAGGGACGAATGGAGACGTGTCGTCTTCAGCGATGAGAGTCGCTTCTGCCTTGGTGCCAATGATGGTCGTATGCGTGTTTGGCGCCGTGCAGGTGAGCGCCACAATCAGGACTGCATACGACCGAGGCACACAGGGCCAACACCCGGCATCATGGTGTGGGGAGCGATCTCCTACACTGGCCGTACACCACTGGTGATCGTCGAGGGGACACTGAATAGTGCACGGTACATCCAAACCGTCATCGAACCCATCGTTCTACCATTCCTAGACCGGAAAGGGAACTTTCTGTTCCAACAGGACAATGCACGTCCGCATGTATCCCGTGCCACCCAACGTGCTCTAGAAGGTGTAAGTCAACTACCCTGGCCAGCAAGATCTCCGGATCTGTCCCCCATTGAGCATGTTTGGGACTGGATGAAGCGTCGGCTCACGCGGTCTGCACGTCCAGCACGAACGCTGGTCCAACTGAGGCGCCAGGTGGAAATGGCATGGCAAGCCGTTCCACAGGACTACATCCAGCATCTCTACGATCGTCTCCATGGGAGAATAGCAGCCTGCAATGCTGCGAAAGGTGGATATACACTGTACTAGTGCCGACGTTGTGCATGCTCTGTTGCCTGTGTCTATGTGCCTGTGGTTCTGTCAGTGTGATCATGTGATGTATCTGACCCCAGGAATGTGTCAATAAAGTTTCCTCTTCCTGGGACAATGAATTCACAGTGTTCTTATTTCAATTTCCAGGAGTGTATAAACGTGTGTTTCTTTCAAAACAGTTAGTACACTTTCATATTAGTACATGTCTGTTATATTATTCGAGAATAAATTCTTAAATATGTATTTACAATAATACATTTACATTTTTTATTTATGAATAGAGACTCCGTTCGTAGAAAATATTCCCTTCATTTACAGAGTTTCTACACATTAGTCTAATTAAGATTCTATAATTATTTTCTTCGAACTTTTGCACAAGTACACATTTCCATACACCTCTATGTCAGAAATTACTGTTTATGGTTAAAATTTACGTGTTTAAATGGGTTTCAATTACACTGTTATGTTTCAGCAATCTGTAGCAAATCGGCGTTTGTGATTTAGTTACTGTAGCAGATTTTATGTTACATCTATTATTACTATATTATATCAGCATTTCTCATAAATAAACTCTGTTTTCGAGTCTGCTAACAACTATAATCAACCTCAAAACGGTTTAGGAAACTAATACTTGTAGTTTTTACCACAGGTTTTTGTGTTACATTAATAGAAATCCCGTTTTATGTATTTAATTCAATTCTTATAGGGAATTAGCAACTTTTTAGTTCGCCTGCCTTAATTTAAAGTTATTTGGAAATTTGTGGTAAGTTTCTATTAAACCAAACTTCTGATGTCACTGGTCTCTAGGCCTAGACACTACTTAATCTAACTTAAATTAACCATGCTAAGGACAAAACACACACACACACACCTGAGGATGGGCTCGAACCTCCGAAGTTGGGGAGCCGTGCGAACTGTGGCAATGTACGCAGCTAAATTTGTTTGTTCACTGCCTTATAATACATTGCACAGCCAAAGTGCAGCTGCACTCTGAACGCTGCTTTCAAGCCTGGGATGAGTTGGTTGATGTTCGTAAGCAGCTGGAAATCGCCCTGATTACTATCAAACGACTGGATTGGCAGCTGCTGTGAATCGATGTGTTGGAAGAGGTCCTGAGAGTCATGTACTTGCAATGGCTGTACCAGAGGTATGTCAAGTGGTTCCTTCTCCTGTGGATCCTCTCTCCTCTGCAGAACGTACAGGATCTGTCATTATTTGTCCACTTGACTGCGAGCGACATGTGAACGGTAGATCTAGGAGTCCTGTACTGGCTGGATGGGGACCAGGGAGGACTCAGAGCTTTGTATCGATCCCCCTAACCAACAAGTTTGAGGTGTGTCTTTCAATAAAAACGAAACTGAGCCACTGGGACTCACTTCATCTGTTTTGGGGGAATCTATTTTGTCCAGCGTCAGAAGGAGGCCAACACAAAAGGGTAGGTGTTTATTAATCGTCGGCAGTTCACATGTACGGCGAATGAAGGTACGTCTTATGGAAATGGCAGCAAGGGACAGGAAAGGACAGCAGGTGTTCTCATTGTGTATGCCTGGGGCGTCATTCAACATGTTGAAGAGGCTATTCCAGCAGCCATTGAGGGAACAGGGTGCAACCAACTGCACATTGTGGCGTTTGTTGGATCAAACAATGCCTGTTGTCTTAGCTCCTTAGCTCTGAGGTCATTCTTGTGTCATTCCAGTGACTGGTAGCGAAGATTGAGAAGACCAGCTTTGCACATGGATCTTCAACAAAATTCACAATTTGCAGCGTTGTTCCAGAAGTGATCATCGATCTTTGGTTCTGAGTCGAGAGGGAGATCTGAACCAGAGATGTTCTGTGACAAGCTAGGCTCGGACTTTCAGGTGTGCACTACACATCAGAGGCTGCCACTCAGGTAGCTTCCTGTGTGTGGGTTTTACACAAGGGTTTTCTAGATCAAGCGATACTCTACCCAGTTTAGATAGCTATAGGAAACTCAGAAGCATCAATGTAAGATCGAAAGAAATGCATCCCCCAAGTGAGGATATTAAGATCCCAATGGTAAACTGTCAAGGCATTCACAACAAAGTGCCAGAGTTTGAAGTGCTCATGAAATGCAGTAAATCTCACACAATACTAGGTACAGAAAGCTGGTTAAAACCTGAAATCGACAGCAGTGAGATTTTTGTAGAAAATTTAAATGTATACCGAAAGGATAGGCAAATGGGAAATGGAGGTGGTGTATTTGTCACAGTAGACAAGAAACTCAAATCACTGATGTAGAAATTGAAGATGCATGTGAGACTGATTGTGTGACATTTATTATCAGGGGAAGACAAAAAATGATAATTGCAGCCTTCTGTAGCCCATCAGACTCATCTCTTGATGTAACAGAAAAACTTAGGGAAAACCTCAGTTCACTTGTACATAAATCATACTGTAATCATCAGTGGAGACTTTAATTATCCAAAAATTAATTGGGAAAAATATTGTTTTGTTAGTGGCTGGTGTCACAAGACATCCTGTGAAACTTCATTAAATGCCTTCTCTGAAAACTACCTAGATTGTTTGGAACCTCATTCATGATGGAAATATATTGGATCTAATGGCAACAAATAGTCCTGACCTCTTTGAGAATGTCCACATCGAAACTGGTGTCTGTGACCATGATGTGCTCATAGCAACAATTATTATCAAAATAAAAAATTAAAACCTGTGTACAATACTGACAAATTAGAGGTAAGTACATTCAGATCTTCTCGATCTTACTATGTCCCTGTAAATCTTAATAAGTAAAAAAGTGGTCCCTGTGCGAAAATCCATAAATGCTGTGAATCAAATATGTTACCTCATATTAGTGTCGCCTTGAACAATGCGTTGTTCTGCTGTCAGCACTACTAAACTAACTATATCTTACTTTAAAAACTTACTATATTCTGAAACTGTCTTGCAGCTGTTATGCCATATTATAAAAAATGCATTTATGCAAATGATGTTTACAAAAAATACAACAAAAAACTTGGGGTTACATACAAAGCTAGTCTCATTCAAATCCGTTCTACAGCAAAAGCGCATAAATATGTCAATATTATTAATACCCAGCACTGAAATTATTACACTGAATATTTAATACTAAGCGACTCCCCACCCCCCAGCACTGCAACAGACACTGCCTGCCTCTGGTGTGCTACTCCTCCTGTTCTTGAGCAACCACTGCCTACTATTGCGCAACCTAACATCTTTGTTCTCTGCCTCAGCAATAGATGCCTCACAGCATTCTTTCACACATACATCTTTGTAATCGATATATCGCTTATGCTCTTGGATAATACGTTAAAATTTACAACTTTCATTATATGTACGTATTTCACAAGCCCACAGCCACCCTGGCAAGAACCTGGCTGGGGTGTTATGGCTAGTAGTAATGACAAACCTACAAATTCTTAATATGCAGTAGAAAAAGTGTTATTGAAGTAAAATAGTGTACAAAATTATTTGGCTACGTATACAGTTGTTCTAATCATAAGATTTTTTAACAAAATTTACAGAGATTAACTGACTGTGGTGCTCCATTGCACTAGAGTTGTGAAAATATCTAAATTTTACAAAACGTTTTGTTACTGAAGATACGAAATAGTGACATTATATCATGTGTGTAGTATTGAAAAAAAGATAATATTGATATTATTCATTGCAAATAGTGCTCATGTGCACTATAATTGTTGAAACATATTGCACATTGGTGAATAGCGTGGCAAATGACTCACAAACAACATATGACTATGACCCTACTTAGAAATGTCAGTGCAAAATAAATCATAACAAGAGGTATGTAGTAAAAAGAATGGAATAAGGACAAAATCAAGATAGAAGTCAGTCGTCATTTAAAATGAGTCTGCTTTCATGTACTCCACACATTAAGTGTCCATAAACAGTGGCTGTACCATATCATCAGAAGTGTAACTATAATAACTCATTTTACTCGAAGCTCATTACACAAAGTCGACTGAAGTTGCGTATTGTGGTCTAGAGCATATGCAGTTATGTCTATGGGAAACTGTAGTACCCATTATAGTTTGACCACCTGACACACTAAAGTCTTGTAGGTCCAGTTCTGGATGCAATGACATGTATCATCACAGCTCATGGTTTATTGAAGAATCTCGTCAATAGCATGTTATTGGTATTGTTACATTTCATTGTAGATTTGTGTGTAAGTTGATTATTCCACGGCAATGAGGATGAACAGGGTTGTAATTGAATGATTAATTGGTAATGGTAAGTACTAACACTTTGAAATATGACCTAAAAGGTGCAACTGACAGTCTGGTATATCTTATGTCAAAATCATCGCTGTGCCTGTATGAAAACATAGACAACTCCTGGATCATAAATAACTGATAGCTAATATTACACTCATAAGTAATGGTATTTAGCACAAAATGATGGTGAACACCTAGATAGGTAAAGACTGAATAATTTACCATGGAAATCAAAGAAAATGTTTATATGTAAGCTAGTAATCTAGAAGTGCGAAGTTGTCACTATGATTAAAGTCTATTCTGCAATATTTACAGCCTTACATCTTACAGTATCTAATCTCTATTTATACAAACGTATATAGTGAGTTCCTGAAGGAGACTCAAAAAAGATGCTTCAACTTTCAGATAATAAACGGCAATGTGAGGCATATCGTACATAGCAGATCATAGTGATAAGATACATGAGTGATAAATAACATGTGGCAAGCTAAGGCATACAATGCCTAGCAAACCATAGAAACTTCATGGAATAGTACACTAAGTGACAACTTGTGACCATAATATGTAAAAGTTTTCATTGTTAAGTGACAACATAGGGCCTAACATACACAGTAAACACTAACAAGATACATGAGTGTTAAATAATAAGTAGCACGCTAAGACCTACAGTACATAGTTGTTCTTCTATGGGTAAATATTTGTACAATAAGTTATCAGGTATTAGGGAGTGCCCATGTCTACTGGGATACAGATAGTAAGACAAAGTGCAGTTTGTAGCTAAAAAATATAAATTGTAAGCGTCCATAGTCATGTGTCAATAGTCAAGACAAAATAATACAGATGAAAATTTGTGATCACATTGCTAAGCTAAAATAGTGCCAAAATAACATAGACATGCAAAAAGTATTATTAACTAGAACCACATTATACTAGTGCATTAAAGTAAACCATACAAGGGTGAGGATAACTAATGAAGATTTTAAAGTGCAGTTAGCTATAGGCTGTAACTATGAGAAATCTCATCTACTGGTCATAAAAAAATGAACAGCATAAGTGTATTACACCTAGTCACTTTCCTCAAAAACAGTCCTAATCAGTGTTAACAATGATTTAAACAAGTTAACTTTGAAATATTGTACAGACATGCACATTATAAAATAAGATCATAAAAAAGCATCATCATTGTATATCTTATAGAAAGGTAAACATTCATTTCACAAAATCTCTATAGTGTCAGCACATACCTTAATATTTGCTTCATTTCATAAATATCCTCCTAGCAAAACATAATAAACATCATAAGGTTCCTTAAATCTAACATCACCATTAATAATCTTAACCTAAGTATTTCATGGCAAATTGCTTAGTTCCGGTGGGTTACTGAAAGAAATGGTTAGTGAGTAAGAGAAAAGGTAAATAGTGAGTGGTGTTTTATCTTTGTATTTTATTTTATTTTATTTTATTTTTTTTTTTTTTTTTTGCAAGACCTGGAGAAAAAATATTAGTTTGTGAAAGGAATTATTTTTGCACCATATAGTTTGTTTTGTATTGCTGTGTTTCTGTCTTAATGATTTATTTTCATTGGCAGTGCAATCCAAGCGCGAATTTAGCACTTACTTAAGGGACAATATTTCGGGATAATTACATAGCACATCAGAGCGTGGAACATGAATGATGATGATAAGTGTACAGTAAAAATTACAATGTGAAAAAGGTTCTTAATCCTACATAACATAATATAGGTAAGAGCATAGTAACATATCAAAAGGACATAGAAAATGGTTAATATATGTTAATGGCATTAGACATACTGCAAAACATGTTGAAATAGAAAATCTATGTAAATTAAATAAATTTTATGTTGATTTGTGACACATATGCTAACTGGTGCATTATAATAGGGAGAAAAGACAAAGTTTACTCAATAAATTTTTTTATGTAAGAAACATGATGGTTGCTCTGGACATCCTTGTCCACAATGTTTCAATATGAATAACATTTGTGTGTGGTAAACTACGAATCCTTTAAGGTCCGAGATAAAGAATTTCTAACTTGCTACATCGAATTTTACCGTTATTCAACAAATAATGCATGTGTGCCAATATTTTTTGTCCAGCTTGGAAGTCGCGAAAATTACTCTCCTGTTTCTGTAATTTCTTGTGGTGCTGTGCTGCTCACCTAATGTTGTTGAGAGAAATGTCAATGATTTCATTGTGGTGTAATCGGTGTGATTTTGGAAAAGATACTATTTCTCTAATTTTGTTTGGTTGTTCTACATTTTCCAAATGAAGATACTGTGATAACATTGTTAATTCATTAGGCATGGAATTGATGACATCTTGGAATGATGAAATGTGTCTGTCCCATTCAGTATGTTTTTTGTGGCAATAAATGCGAGAAAGTTTACCAATTTCCCTCATTAAACATTCTAGAGGGGTTTGGAAGATGCGTGATATTGGGATATGTAAATAGGAGAAATATTTTTAGCTCTCAATGTGCATTTCCAAATCGCTGGTGAAAACTATGATACATTATCAAAAATTACCTTATGGACGTGACCAACATGTGGCAAAAAAATCTTTGGTAAATGCTCCTGCTACGACTTTGGCGCTTGCTATGCTTAGTGGCGCAAATGAGACAAATTTTGATGTAAATTTAACTGCAACAAAAGTATAACAAAATCCTCTGTTCATCCTTGGAATGGATCCAAAAATATCAACAGCAGCCATGCGGGTAATTTAATGGGAGCAATCGGATACAGTGGAGCAGTATAAGATACAGTGGATCATTCTGCTTTTTGACAAATCTTACATGTTGCCAGAACTCAACTTATACGTTTTCCTTATTATTGACATAGCAGCTCTGTCTGAGAGACTGAAAACATTTTCAGGAATGTTATCAAGTATCTGAGAGAGCTGCATTAAGATATCATGTAACTGTTTAGTTGTCTATCATCATCCATAGTTGCTTGGCTTTGCTTACTTTTCATTATTTGTTTGTGCTACGTCTTAGTCGAAATCATTTGCTAGATCATTATTACTGCGAAAATACGTATCTGTAAAAAATGTTGTTTGGCAAATGGTGTCTTTAGATGCAAAAATTAGCTCAATATGGTTAATGTCTTGGTCTTCTGATGAAAGCGTGTTGTTAAACTCCAGAGGGAGTTGTTGTTTGCCTTTCTTAAGCATCAGATATAAGTTCTTAAAATCAATAATCGCATCAAGTGTAACTAAGAAATCCATGTCTGTTATTCCATCAGTGATGAGGAGGGGAACATCCCAGAAGTTCGAATGGAATGTGATACCTGCAATTGAAAATGATAAATATGTTTGTTGACATGGACTCCTTTGCTGAAGTAGCTCCTCTTACTTTAATTTTGCTTAGTGCAATAATTACTATGGTTGCATTTATTAAAGGCTGTTTCATTAATCTCTGAGACATGTGAACAATAGTCAATAATTTCTGTATACAAGTGTGTTCCTATTAGAATCTCGATTACAGGATGAGAAATGGTTTACTGGGTTTGGTGTTTCTCCTGTAACAATGTGTCTCTTATGTCATCTAATGTTATTACGTTTTCACTATTTATATGAAGAGGCTGCGAAGTGTGCCCTATGTTGCTGGAAAACGCAATGGGTGTATTTTCTAGTCATGTTCTGTTTGGCTGCAAATTACAATTCGGATCCTGTTGCAGCATCTCAACTATCTCCACTGTTCTGTAATTCTCATCAGTGTAGTTTTGTTGTGAATGAAAGAGAACATCAGGTTCATTTAAAACAAATTGCTGTTCCAAGGTTGAGTTTGGTTTTGAAAGAAATTACTGCTTCCATAACTGTGCTGAAAATTGTGATTATGATTTATGCGTTTCTTACTGTGAGAGTTGTTCTCGTATGGGCATCGCAGTGCAAGTGCGACAAGTGGTTTCTCTGCACAAAGTTAGTGCTTTGAGTCAGCTTCTAATTGCTGTGCCATAGTGCGGCCACAAAATTCGGCGGTGGAATGCTGAAGTCATGTTGACCTTGGATGCCATATCAGTTCGTCTGAGGGCTTGGTTTTGTTGTTGAACATGAGGCTGCAATCCTTGATTGTCATTACTATTTGGTACTTTCGCTAGTATGGCTGGAATTGATTGTCGTAATGATGCTGTTTCTTGAAATTTCCTTGATAATTACTGTCATTATGGAAAGGGTTATTACCCTTGTTATTGAAGTGGTCTGGTTGGTTGTTACGTCTGTTCATACAATTATTGTAATTACCCCAAGAAAAATTCTTATTAGCGAATTATTAATCAGAAAGACAGAAATGCTTTCCTTTTGTTGGCTAGTTAAAAGTGATACTCTGATATATTGTGGTAATTCAGAGATAGAAAGTAGTACTAATGCAGATTGGCTGTAAGGTTCTGTGAGGTGGTGACTTTGTTGAACCATATGTTCAGAGAATGACATTATTGTCGAAAAGTTGGAATTTCCAAAATTCGGTAGACTAATTAATTGGTCTTTTATGCCTCTTTGGGTACCTCAGACCAGTAGGCCGATACTGAGGCATTCTGGAACTCTTCTACTGCATAAAATTGTCTAGAGATCAAGCTCACATGAGTGGTCAGCTTGCTTTCCAAAAAGCTGCAGATAAATTCTAATTTAGGGGTGACAGGCCAATTACATGGTAATGAAAATGAAAACTGCCGTATCCAGTCTAAGTGGAGTATTTCTGATTTATTTTTCTAAAGACTTTAAACTTGCGAACTGAGAGGAAATGCTTAGAGTCAAAACCATCTTGTCTTACGTGTTGTAGAGGTTCGCTACAGTGAAAGTGCCTACATGCTGATGTGTGTTCAGTGTATGTTTCTCTGTCACTCTGTAATCTACCAATATTATGTGCGAAAGGGGAATTCCCAAAATGTTGTGTTTGTTCTGACTGTGATTTAGTATTACTTTGACTGAACGTCGCAAAATTCCTAATCGAAGCATCCTGATGTGAACCGTTCATTTTCTCATGTAACATGTTGTGTATGCCAAGTTGATTAACGCTATGCTGCACTGACTGATATTCTTGCGAATGGTTAAATGGTATAGGTGAAGTGTCATCAGATTTAGCAATATTGTGATTTTCCATAGCTTCCACTCATGTAGCCAGGTCATCATAACTCTCAGTGAGCGATTGCATTTAGCTGTACTGTTGGAATCAATAGTGTCAATATGCTTCTGTAGCTTATATGTGCTCTTTGTAAGTTTCTTAATGTCAAATTTAAATGCGACAGAATCATTTAGGAGTTACAGCTTCTCAATTCTATCTGTGATGATCTATAAATCTTTTGTGTTTTGAAGACGAGTATTGGTTTCTGTTTTGTGTTCATTTAGATCGGCTTGGATCTGTATGTTTGTATCATGCACCAGAAACTGTGTTTATGTTGTCGTCTACAAAAGTTTTAACTTGACTAAAAAGTTTCTTATAATCTTCCTGTGGGTCTGCATTTAATATTTGGAGAAGCTTTTTGGCTGTTTCGTCCTGTTGTTGTGTAAACTAGTGGTAACGAGAGTTACGTGCTTCGGTGTGTCTCATGAAGTGCTCATTAAGCTTATTTTCTTGTCCTGTAAAATGTTCATTCATTTGTTGTGAGAAAGATTGAATATCGTCACATAACTGTTTGGTAGTGTCACTGCATTGCTGAGCAACTGATTTAGTCTCGTCACTTAACTGTTTTGCTATGTTGTATTATTTCTCAGTTAAATGTTTTGCTGTGGTTTCTTGTTTCACAGATATTTGATTAAAACGTTCATTCATACTATTATTCAGTTGTTGAAGAATCATCAATAGGGGATATTTTCCCGTCTGAACTTCACTGTGTGATGTACTTTAAATATTTTGTTGCATGAGAGATGATTCATGCATAGTCACAGAAATATCATTACTTAGCTTTGGATTGGAATCTGATGTAATTTCTCCAGAATCTACTGGGTTTAAGCTTGTATCATGTGTTGTTTGCGCAACTGTGTCGTCTGTGGACACCTCTGTTGCAGTTTCATTCGTATTACAATTGACACAATCTATGTGCATTTGTTCAGAATTTAGGTTTTGAACACTGTCTCTGTTTCAGTGACTTCTGATTCAGCATAATGTGCTGTCTGATCGTTCACATTACTAGGAAATGTCACATTTGAGAAAATCTGTTCATTAGGCACTAATGATGTGTGTTCATTGTCTGCTGTACGCTGCACAACAGGCAATGAAGTATTATTAATATCTCTTTCCACACCAGTAAAGTTATTCTGTGCATTGGACATATTATTAGTGTTTGTTACATTAGCATGCTACTGACTGTTCACTGTTTTGCACAGCATACTCAGTTAACAAAGTCAATGACAGAACAATCACCGAGACAAAGGCAATGAACAACAATATAATCGAGCAAAAAATTTGCCATTGACCTGCTGAAAAAAATTAATACAAATTAGTTAATACATAGCAACAAAAATTTGTAACTACACTCCTCATTATGCAAGTGAGAGCAGAACGTAAGTATGACCGTGTTATAACCGAAAGATGCTCAGAGAGTTACAATCCTGACAATGTTTTCTCCAAGTGTAACGTTTATGTCTAAAGTAAGGTGTGATATTTACATCTAACAAAGAACAGTTATATCAAGTGGTGTGCTGACTGTGTATCTGATTATGTGTATCATGTAAATACATGACCCTGTTTTCAACAGTCTGTCTCCTAGCAAGAAAGCAATATCAGTAAACACAAACTAATTAAAACCTAAGAATTTTTAACATTGTGCAGCCCTGTCAGCAACTGTGATAATTGAACATAACTGAGGCTGACGTGTTATATGTTTAATTAAAACCTGTCTAAGAGAATAACAAATTAGAAGTAAGTATATTCAGATCTACTCAATCTTACTACATCCCTGCAAATCTTAATAAGTACAAAAGTGGTCCCTGTGCGAAAATCCATAAACTGTGTGAAATAAATTTCTTACCTTGTATTAGTGTCACCTTAGATAATGTGTTGTTCTGCTATCAGCACTACAAAACTAACTACAGTTGTAAAAACCAAAATACAATATATTTGACTGAGACACAGAATTTGTTTAAATAAAAACGACTTGGAATTTGGAGACAGAACTTGACTGAGGAGATGACTGTGATACCTTACTTGAAAAACTTACTATATTCTGAAACTGACTTGCAACTGTTAAGTCATATCATAAAACATTACATTTATGCAAATATTCTTCACAAAGAATAGAACAAAAAACTTAGGGTTACATACAAAGCTAGTCTCGTTCAAATTCTGTATACAGCAAAAGCGCATAAATACATGAATATCGATTACATTATTGTAGATTGATGTAACAATATGTGGAAAGATTCTTCATCAAAATTTCATTACAATATTTGTAGTATTTTCTTCATCAATTTTACTTCAAATCTTTTTTCTTCCACAAATCATTAATACCCAACACCGAAATTATTACACTGAATATTTAATACTAAGTTCCTGTCGACTCTGGAGCATTGCAACAGACAGTGCCAGCCTCTGGAATGCTCCTCTGCCTGCTCTTGAGCAACCACTGCCTACTACTGCATGGCCTAACATAAGTTCTTTCTTACACATACTTTGCCTCAGTGATAGCTTCCTCGAAGCATTCTTTCACACATACATGTTTGTAATTTATATACGCTTACGCTCTTGGATAATATGTTAAAATTTACAATTTTCATTGTGTGTACCTATTTCAGGCTGTCAAGAGAGCATTGCGTGATTCCTTCGATGACTGCTGTAGCAGAATATCACCAAGTGTTCTTTCACAGAAACCAAAGAAGGTCAGGTTGTATGTAAAGGCAGTTAGTGCCGCCAAAGTTAGTGTCCAGTCCCTAGTGAATGAGACAAGAACAAAAATTGAAGGGTAGCAAAGTAAAAGGTTAAATGCTTAACTCCATTTTCAAATTCTCCTTTAGAAAGGAAAACCCAGCAGAATTGCCCCAATTTAATCCTTGTACCACGAAAAAGATGACTGAAATAAGAATTAGTGTCAGTGGTGTTGAGAAACAGCCGAAACCATTAAAATTGAACAAAGCTCCAGGCCCCGATGGAGTCCCTGTCCGATTCTATACCAAATTTACAGTTGAGCTAGCCTCTCTTCTAAATAAGATTTATTACAGATCCCTCAAATAAATAAGTGTGACCAGTTCTCGGAAAAAGGCACAGGTCCCACCCTTCTGCAACAAGGATAACAGAAGTGACCTACAAAACTACCATTCAGTATTCTTGACATTCATTTGTTGTAGAACCTTATAACGTATTCTGAGCTCAAACATAATGAGGTATCTCGAACAAAAGAACCTCCTCAATGTCAACCACCAAGGATTATGAAAACATTGATCACGTGAAACCCAACTCGTACTTTCTCGTATGACATGCTGAAAGCTTTGGATCAAGACACTCAAGTAGATGCTGTACTTCTTGATTTCTGAAAAGCATTTGACTCTATACCACATATATGCTTATTGTCAAAAGTACAATCATATGGGGTATCAAGTGAAATTTATGGATGGATTGAGGACTTTTAGGTAGGGAGGATGCAACATGTTATCTTGGATGGAGATGCATTGTCAGATGTAGAAGTAACTTTGGGTGTGCCCCAGAGAAGTGTGTTGGGACCCTTTCTGTTCATGTTGTGGATTAATGACCTTGCAGAAATTATCAGGCTCATTGTACATGATGCAGTTACCTACAATGAAGTACTATCTAAGTAATATCCAAAAGAAGCTGCATAAATATTCAGTCAGATCTTGATAACATTTCAACATGGTGCAGAGACTGTCAACTTGCTCTATATGTTCAGAAATTTAAAATTTTGCATTTCCCAAAACGAAAAAACGTAATGTCCTATGACTATAATATCAGTGAGTCACTGTTGGAATCGGCCAATTCATACAAGTACCTTTGTATAACACTTTGTAGAGATATGAAATGGAATCATCACATAGGTTCAGTCATGAGTAAAGCAGGAGGTAGAATTCTGGGGAAGTCCAATCAATCTACAAAGAAGACTGCTTACAAACTATTCATGTGACTGGTTCTAGAATATTGCTCAAGTGTGGGCAACCTGTAGCACATACAACCAACAGGGATACTGAATGTGTACACAGAAAGGCAACATGAATGGTCACAGTTTTGTTTAATCTGTGGTAGAGTGTCACAGAGATGCTGAAGGAAGTGAACTGGAAGGCTGTTGAAGATAGATGTAAACTATCCCGAAAAAGTCTGTTAACGAAGTTTCAAGAACCAGCTGTAAATGATTACTCTAGGAATATACTACAGTCTCCTATGTATCGCTCACATAGAGATCGTGAAGATAAAATTAAAATAACTACCGGGTGCACAAAGGCATTCGAACAATCATTCTTCCTGTGCTCCATACATGAATGGAACAGAACGAAAACCTAATAACTGCCGTACACCTCATGGTGGATTGTGGAGTATAGATGTAGATGTCGATGTAAAAGTAGATGTAGATGTCTGACACAGTCAAAAAGTCATAAACGAACTTAAAAGTTGTGATTTCTTCTCCCTGAATTTTACATCACTTTCTAAATTTCTCCTTGGGTTCCTTCACAGTTTTCTCAGTGTACAGATTGAATAATTTCAGGGATAGTCTATAAACTTATTTCTCTTCCTTCTCAATTATTAATTCCCTTTCATGGCTTTTGACCTTTATAGCCTCAGCCTGGTTTCTGTGCTAGTTGTAAGTAACTTTCCATTCCCTGTATGTTGTCCCTGTTACTTTCAGAATTTCCAATAGTGTAATTCACTCAGCACAGTCAAAAGCTTTCTCTAAATCTACAAACGCCATAAATATAGCTTTATCTTTATTTGACCTATCTTGTAAGAAATGTCATGTGGCCAGTATCCCCTGATGTGTTCCCACATTCTCCAGAAACCCATGCCAATATTCCCCAAGTTTAGTCTCCATAAGTTTTTCCATTCTTCCATCAATAACTTGCACAAGTTTTTTGTAACAATGACTTAATATTTATTTCTGTCAGCACCTAGCTTTTTGAAATCTGAATTATTAAATCCTTCTTGCAGTTTTGGGGAATTTCTCCTGTCTCACATATATTGCACAGCGGGTTAAATAGTTTTTTCATGCTCAGCTCTGCCAACTCTTCCAAGGATTGCAATAATT
This sequence comes from Schistocerca americana, assembly GCF_021461395.2. Classification (NCBI taxonomy): domain Eukaryota; kingdom Metazoa; phylum Arthropoda; class Insecta; order Orthoptera; family Acrididae; genus Schistocerca; species Schistocerca americana. The sequence continues at coordinate 365,897,519 of NC_060124.1, read as the reverse complement.
CTAGAGAATATCGTCCATTTCAGGGGCCTCGTTATGACTTAGGCCTTCACTGCTCTGAAAATGATGTAGCTAATTACAGGCAAGTAGCACAACTCAGAACATTTTCAAAAATATTTGAAAAAAATAATTTATACCAGATTGGAATTTTTATTAACAGATTTTCTTTAATATCAAAGCACCAGCATAGATTAAGACAAACAAAAACAACAACCACAGCAGTGTATGAATATCTCAACAAAACCATAAAACCATTAGATAATAAATAAATTACTTCTGGTCAACACCAGGAAGTGCAAAAGAGGAAGAGCAAACCAATTGTTATACTCATACCTGTCAAACAGGGTACAAAAAGTTCAAATAAAGTTTCAAAAAAAGTATACTAATGTCCATCAGTGTACTGAGACAACATCTGTTAGATATGGTGCACCACAGACTCAATCCTGAGACCCACACTGTTTCTGCTATATAATGATGACATAAACGCAATGCTTACTTCTGGGCATACTATACTATTACATACATGCATACATACATTAATCATTTTCCATGGATCATGAACATGACATTTTGTAATGATGTGGAATGTGTCACTTTATCACTTTAACATAAGTTTTCTTTACACAAAATATTTTTTACAGTTAGTACTTCATATTTAAGAATTCATCTACTGGGTAGACGAGGTTGTCATTCAGAAATTCTTTTAATTTGCTTTTAGATGTTGACTGGCTATCTGTCAGACTTTTAATACTATTTAGCAAATGACCAAGATTTTTGTGGCAGCATAATTCACCCCTTTCTGTGCCAAAGTGAGATTTTATCCAGAATGGTGAAGGTAATCCTTTCTTATAGTGTTGTAGCTATTCACTTCACAGTTATTTTTTGAATTGGGATGGGTTATTAACGACAAATTTCATAAGTAAATATAGGTATTGTGAAGGTACTGCGAATATCCCGAGTTCCTTAAGTAAATGTCTGCAAGGTAATTTTGGATGGGCGTGAGCTATTATTCTGATTACATGCTTTAACACAATGAATAATTTCTTAATGATGAATTACCCCAAAATATGACACCATATGAAAGCAGTGAATGAAAACAGGAATAGTAGCCTTTATGTTTATCACCAAAATTTGCAATAATTCTAATAGTATGAATAACGGAACCCAAACACTTCAGCAGATCATCAATGTGTTTCTTCCAATTCCATTTCTCATCAATGCGAACACCCAGAAATTTTGTGTATTCTGCCATAGCGACAGACTTCTGTTCACAGTCTATGTTTATCAATGGTGTTGTGCCATTTACTGTACAGAATTATATAAACTATGTTTTCTCAAAATTTAGTGAGAGTCATTAGCAGAAAACCACACATTAAAGATCTAGTGTATGTACTGCCTCTACCACGTGATGTAGCAGACTTCCCACATGACATGTCGTACAAGATAGGTCAAATAAAGATAAAACTATATTTATGGCGTTTGTAGATTTAGAGAAAGCTTTTGACGGTGCTGAGTGAATTACACTATTGGAAATTCTGAAAGTAACAGGTACAACATACAGAGAATGGAAAGTTACTTACAACTAGAGAATACGGGAAGCGACTGCCACAGTCGACGATGCCAAGCTGAGACAGGTATGGCAAGAATTCGATTACCGTATTGACGTCTGCTGGGACACTCGTGGTTCGCATATCGAATGCTTGTAAAAAAAAAAAAAAAACTATCAGAGTTATATATATACAGGGTGGTCCATTGATCGTGACCGGGCCAAATATCTCACGAAATAACCGTCAAACGAAACAGCGCCAAACATATGGCTCACAATTTTAGACGAACAGTTGGTAACAGGTAGGTTTTTTAAATTAAAATACAACCGCACGCGAGCTATGTGCCGGACATCCATCATGTTGGAAGTACACCGCCATTCTGACATGCAATGAAACATCTTGTAGTAACATCGGTAGAACATTACACAGGAAATCAGCATACATTGCACCATTTAGATTGCCATCGATAAAATGGGGGTCAATTATCCTCCCTCCCATAGTGCCGCACCATACATTAACCCACCTAGGTCGCTGATGTTCCATTTGTCGCAGCCATCGTGGATTTTCCGTAGCCCAATAGCGCATATTATGACGGTTTACGTTACCGCTGTTGGTGAATCACGCTTCGTCGCTAAATAGAACGAGTGCAAAAAATCTGTCATCGTCCCGTAATTTCTCTTGTACGCAGTGGCAGAACCATACACGACGTTCAGTCATCGCCATGCAATTCTTGGTGCATAGAAATATGGTACGAGTGCAATCGACGTTGATGTAGCTTTCTCAACACGGACGTTTTTGAAATTCCCGGTTCTCGACCAAATTGTCTGCAACTAATGTGCGGATTAGCCGCGACAGCAGCTAAAACACCTACTTGGGCATCATCGTTTGTTGCAGGTCGTGGTTGACGTTTCACATGTGGCTGAACACTTCCTGTTTCCTTAAATCGCGTGACTATCCGGCGAACGGTCCGAACACTTGGATGATGTCGTCCAGGATACCGAGCAGCATACATAGCACACGCCCGTTGGGCATTTTGATCACAATTGCCATACATCAACACGATATCGACCTTTTCCGCAATTGGTAAACGGTCCATTTTAACACGGGTAATGTATCACGAAGCAAATAGCGTCCGTACTGGCTGGAATGTTACGTGATACCACGTACTTATACGTTTGTGACTATTGCAGCGCCATCTATTACAAAGCGAAAAAAGTGGTCCAACTAAAACATTCATATTTCTTCACGTACTACACGAATATGTAATAAAAAATGGGGGTTCCTATTTGCAACAAACGCAGTTGATATCCGTTTGACCTATGGCAGCGCCATCTAGCGGGCCAACCATAGCGCCATCTGGTTTTCCCCTTCAAGCTAGAAGAGAAATTTGTTAACATCGAGTATAGATTTAAGTGTCAGGAAGTCGTTTCTGAAAGTATTTGTGTGGAGTGTAGCCATGTATGGAAGTGAAACATGGACGATAAATAGTTTAGACAAGAAGAGAATAGAAGCTTTCGAAATGTGGTGCTACAGAAGAATGCTGAATATTAGATGGGTAGATCACATAACTAATGAGGAGGTGTTGAATAGGATTGGGGAGAAGAGAAGTTTGTGGCACAACTTGACTAGAAGAAGGGATCGGTTGGTAGGAAATGTTCTGAGGCATCAAGGGATCACCAATTTAGTATTGGAGGGCAGTGTGGAGGGTAAAAATCGTAGAGGGAGACCAAGAGATGAATACACTAAGCAGATTCAAAAGGATGTAGGCTGCAGTAGGTACTGGGAGATGAAGAAGCTTGCACAGGATAGAGTAGCATGGAGAGCTGCATCAAACCAGTCTCAGGACTGAAGACCACAACAACAACAACAACATATATTTGCCAGTCACACACATATATATAATGCAAGTTAATTTTTTTGAGTCATCATTCTGACTGTTTTGATATGGCTCATCACAAATTCTTCTCCCTATTACTAAATGACTGTCACCATGCACGGTCTCCTCTCCCCATTGCAGGTTGTGTAACTAAATCGCTTCCAGTCACGACAAAATTTTTACTTTCAGTGTTTCATATAATTATTGATAAAACTTTAAGGTGCTTTCGTAATCTACTCGCTATGAGGTACAATCTTACATTAAAAGTTTAGCAAAATAAATAAAGTGTTACAGTCAGAAACCGTGTGTACAATGTGAGTCAGCGTAACACACAGCGCGGTAATTACCCAGAGTATATTCGAATTGTATCTGACATTACACATAATCCAAACTTTTTAGATATTATTTGTCGGTGAGACGTCCACAAAATAATGAAAGAAAAATGGTTACAGCTTACTACATTTTCATTGGTCGTGCAGTAAAAAATTGGCATGACTCTTCAATTTATTACTTTTTTATTACTAACTGTATTCGCAACATCTTTTGCAGACAGTATTCACATATACCACTGAACGTACAGGCAAGATTGCATCGTTGTGTGACACGCACCTCAGGAGATATGACATGATAGATACTGTGATACGTGAGAAACTAGCTCTTCATAAACGGAGTGCATATAACCAGGACTACTCATTCTGTATTTGATAATGAGGGCACTTAGGGACTTCCAACAAATTTTAAACGAGTCTAATTTCTAATAATGTCTCTACTTTCTCTTGCTTAACGTCAAATATTTAACACATTACCTCAGAGTTCGATTCTTTAAATAATAATATGTGTTTGTAGCCACCCCTATGCACTCCACAGTCACTTGTAGGATGCTTATGTCGCTGTAGATGTGTGGCGCTACAGCTTTTCTCTCATGATTGTATCCTGATTTTTTTTAATCGAAGAAGTTGCGAGTGATAGGAAGTTCAAATATGTTTTTTTATTTATCCTGAAACAATAATACCAATCATGTGGATATACCTTCAGTTCAGAGAAACTTAATGTGAAAATACGTTTTACGTTTAGTTTAACTAATCTTTACCCCACAAATCGCGTTTATCCTTTCAGTTCTTTGTTTTTCGCATCCCGAAGAGAAAGACGACAAAACCAGCAAATCATCTTTGCCCGAGGACAACGTATTCGAACAGAAATTAATGATTGCACAAGCATTCTTGGATTGTGTGCAAGCGAAAGGAATTTGCACATGTTCGCACAAAACGCTTGGTCGTACAAGCTTGTCACACATCTAGCTGCGCATGTGGTCGCATTAAGGCAAGTGAAAATGTTTCTTGTTGTGCTCCACAACTAGTGTCCGTTACTTTTGCGCACAACATTATTTCTAAAAGCCATTTACGATTTGGATAGTGCTGCTTGAAATACGAGGTACTAAGATGTTTCAGTTCAGCTACTTTTGCTGTAAGGCTTATTTACAACTTCAGGGACATAGAAATCATGTTTTTATTCGCTGGTCTCCTACGGGGTAGTACAGTGTCCAGCCATATTTATGTGACTACCGCCTTTGTTCAACATCAACTTGCAATAACGACTCACAGACGGCACGTGGAAGCACTAGCAGTGGAGCATATACAGGGTGTTACAAAAAGGTACGGCCAAACTTTCAGGAAACATTCCTCACACACAAATAAAGAAAAGATGTTATGTGGACATGTGTCCGGAAACGCTTAATTTCCATATTAGAGCTCATTTTAGTTTCGTCAATATGTACTGTACTTCCTCGATTCACCGCCACTTGGCCAAATTGAAGGAAGGCAACATTGACTTCGGTGCTTCTGTTGACATGCGACTCATTGCTCTACAGTACTAGCATCAAGCACATCAGGACGTAGCATCAACAGGTTAGTGCTCATCACGAACGTGGTTTTGCAGTCAGTGCAATATTATCAAATGCGGAGTTGGTAGATGCCCATTTTATGTATGGATTAGCACGGGGCAATAGCCGTGGCGCGGTACGTTTCTATCGAGACAGATTTCCAGAACGAAGGTGTCCCGACAGGGAGACGTTCGAAGCAATTGATCGGCGTCTTAGGGAGCACGGAACATGCCAGCCTATGACTCGCGACTGGGGAAGACTTAGAACGACGAGGACACCTGCAATGGACGAGGCAATTCTTCGTGCAGTTGACGATAACCCTAAAGTCAGCGCCAGAGAAGTTGATGCTGTACAAGGTAACGTTGACCACGTCACTGTAAGGAGAGTGCTACGGGAGAACCAGTTGTTTCCGTACCATGTACAGCGTGTGCAGGCACTATCAGCAGCTGATTGGCCTCCACGGGTACACTTCTGCGAATGGTTCATCCAACAATGTGTCAATCCTCATTTCAGTGTAAATGTTCTCTTTACGGATGAGGCTTCATTCCAACGAGATCAAATCGTAAATTTTCACAATCAACATGTGTGGGCTGACGAGAATCCGCTCGCAATTGTGAAATCACGTCATCAACACAGATTTTCTGTGAACGTTTGGGCTGGCATTGTTGGTGATGTCTTGATTGGCTCCATGTTCTACCACCTACGCTCAATGGAGCACGTTATCATGATTTCATACGGGATACTCTACCTGTGCTGCTAGAACATGTGCCTTTACAAGTACGACACAACGTGTGGTTCATGCACGATGGAGCTCCTGCACATTTCAGTCGAAGTGTTCGTACGCTTCTCAACAACAGATTCGGTGACCGATGGATTGGTAGAGGCGGACCAATTCCATGGCCTCCACGCTCTTCATTTTCATTTATGGGGCATTTGAAAGCTCTTGTCTACGCAACCCCGGTCCAAATGTAGAGACTCTTCGTGCTCGTATTGTGGACGGCTGTGATACAATACGCCATTTTCCAGGGCTGCATCAGCGCATCAGGGATTCGATGCGACGGAGGACATTTTGAACATTTCCTGTAACAGAGTGTTTGAAGTCACGCTGGTACGTTCTGTTGCTGTGTGTTTCCATTCCATGATTAATGTGATTTGAAGAGAAGTAATGAAATGAGCTCTAACATGGAAAGTAAGCGTTTCCGGACACATGCCCACATAACATATTTTCTTTCTTTGTGTGTAAGGAATGTTTCCTAAAAGTTTGGCCGTACCTTTTTCTAACACCCTGTATAAAACCCGTGTCAGAGGAATGTGGAAAACAGTGAAGTCGTTTTCGTAATGCGGAAACGTCCAAAAGGGCATGATCATTGGCTTTCGGGTCAAGGGTGGAAGCAGTTCCGAAACGGCTAAATCTGTAAACTGTTCGCATGCCGTCGTAGTTAACGTATTCCGTCCGTGCCAAAATGGCGCTATCCAAAACCGACACTGAGGCAACAGTGGTGCACCACAGGGTACAGTGTGTTAACTGTAAGACGACAGAGTTGTGAAGGTGCGGGGAGAGGAGGGAAGCAAGCATTGGCTGCCGAGGGGCGATGAGCCGTTGGGGGGGGGGGGGGGGGACAAAGCACGCCTACCACTTGCAGTGCTGGCACTACAAATTGCGCGTCATGCTTACACCTTACACGAAAGCAAACGAAAGGCTTGGAAGTAAAACTCGCTTTAAATGTTGTTCGTAAACGAAACTGAAATCGTCATGTACATTAAAATCTATATACATATAAATGAATGTATATATGTTTCTCTGTATTTTGCGAGCATCGCTACGTAATACTAGTTGTATAGGTGACCAAGCCCCTACCACGCCGTAGCGGAGAAACGAGGCAACTGTCCCCCGATTGAAGCAGATGATCGCCGCCATTTGCAGGGGTTGTGATTTGAAGTATATGAGACGCAACAAGAGCAAATTGAAGCACAAATTATACACATGTTTGTTTAAAAAATTACTGAGTATTCCGATCTATTTTAAAACTATACTTAAATGAATGAAGTTTCCTAATTTCCGAAATACGTCTGCATAGAGACGCGAAATTTAAGAATGTAAGGTTCTTTCCTTACAAGGTGGAGCGAGTTTACATCGAGCTATTTGCATTAGATAATTACATGAAACTTTTAAAGTAGCAGGCAGTACGATTATTATTTATTTCACATAATTTTCCTGTCAGGTCCTGTTTGCTTTTTGCCGACTACTGTGTACATTTTGCACGCTTACTTTTGTTTAGCACAGTATTGTCTACACTCGAATATTGGTATGATTAATTGTAATAACCCATATCACTTTAAATGCCACAGGAATTTCATTCACACATTAGTTTTTAACACTGATAGCACCTCTGAAAGTGGTTGAGTTTGGAACATTTGATCAAATATTTGACCATTTACGAAGTATAATCACCACCTGACAACACATGTTAAGTATCTAAACGCAATTATTGGACCTACCTCTGATTCATACTTAATATATATTTGATTAAAAATCTAAATACCTAATATGTGCCTAGTTCTTCATTCAGTTCAACTTAGTACATTAACCCTGTTAGTATTTTTAGTAATTTATATGCAAATACAATATAAGTACTTGACATCCAACAAAGTACCTTTGTCTGTAATCTAACACTGCAACTTTTTCCCCATGTAGCTTGCAATTTTTTTAGCAGAAAGTTTATTAAATACAGTGTAAGGTGTAAATATAGACATCGGATTAGGCTATAGAACAATCTGCTGTCACCTACATTTAGCATTTGCATTAATTGACTTTGCAAACACTATACCTTTTTCAAATGAGTTGGAAATCCAAATACTGTCGGTATAGCATCGTCCTTCAGTTGACGTCTATTTACATAAGTTTCCATGTAACAATTCTCTTCAAAATGAAGAGAGCACAGCAAATGATTTGCTGTCGGTTGGAAGTTCTCTCTCCCAGTAGCAACAATCCATTTCCGATTTAGAAAATCATTTGTAAGGGAAAATCTAAACAATAACAAACGCACATGATGTATTATTTCTCCATGAAAATACTATATACAAGTAATAGAAAGTAACAAACAACCAGAAATGACTGACCTGTGAAATGTAACATTGTTTCCGTCTTCGTCTTTGCTTCCATTCTTACTGTTACAATTAAAAGCAGCACACGAACGAACCATGTTTACGCAGTTTCCCTGCAAATGGCGGCTTCTATCACGTTCAACGTGGGGACGCGACACTAGCGCCAATGCGCGGTCTAGCTTTTATTTATTAAATCTATGTAGGTGACAAGGATGAACTATGGCTGTGAAAGTGTTTATTGGCAAACAGACGTGCAAGTGTTGAGCATCTGATCGCCCAGGTGAACCAAGAGGCTACCAACAGTGCCTCCTCAACCACCGTTCAGCGAACGTTTCTTCAAATGGCTCTTCGTAGCGCCTGGTTCACGCACCCATGCTGAATGCCGTTCGTCACCGACGATGACTGGAAATTGTGCGCAATAACGCAACTGCATGACCAGTGAGTGGCGAAAGGTGGCTTTTACAGATGAATCACGTCATATGGTCCATCGGACTGATAATCGTTGGCGTGTTGTCCGCCCCCTGTAGCTGAGGGGTCAGCGCGACGGAATGTCAATCTTAAGGCCCCGGATTCGATTCCCGGCAGGGTCGGAGATTTTTTGCCCTCAGGGACTGGGTGTTGTGTTGTCCTAATCATCATCATTTCATGCCCATCGACGTGAAAGTCGCCGAAGTGGCGTCAAATCGAAAGACGTCGGTTTGCAGTAGGGTTTTGGAGCATATACTGTATTCAAACATTATGAATCACCTCGAAGGGAACGATCTATTGATACGTAATCAGCATGGTTTCAGAAAACAGTTCTTGTGCAACGCAGGTAGCTCTTTATTCGCACGAAGTAATGGCCGCTATTGACAGGGGATCTCAGGTTGATTCCGTACTTCTGGATTTCCGGAAAGCTTTTGACACCGTTCCTCAAAAGCGGCTTCTAATCAAGCTGCGGGCCTATGGCTGGATTCGTGATTTGCTGTCAGGAAGGTCACAGATCGTAGTAATAGACGGCAAATCATCGAGTAAAACTGAGGTGATATCAGGTGTTCCCCAGGGAAGCGTCCTGGGACCTCTGCTGTTCCTGATCTATATAAATGACCTGGGTGACAATCTGAGCAGTTCTCTTAGGTTGTTCGCAGATGATGCTGTAATTTACCGTCTAGTAAGGTCATCCGAAGACCAGTATCAGTTGCAAAGCGATTTAGAAAAGATTGCTGTATGGTGTGGCAGGTGGCAGTTGACGCTAAATATCGAAAAGTGTGAGGTGGTCCACATGAGTTCCAAAAGAAATCCGTTGGAATTCGATTACTCGATAAATAGTACAATTCTCAAGGCTGTCAATTCAACTAAGTACCTGGGTGTTAAAATTACGAACAACTTCAGTTGGAAAGACCACATAGATAATACTGTGGGGAAGGCGAGCCAAAGGTTGCGTTTCATTGGCAGGACACTTAGAAGATGCAACAAGTCCACTAAAGAGACAGCTTACACTACACTCGTTTGTCCTCTGTTAGAATACTGCTGCGCAGTGTGGGATCCTTACCAGGTGGGATTGACGGAGGACATCGAAAGGGTGCAAATAAGGGCAGCTCCTTTTGTATTATCAAGTAATAGGGGAGAGAGTGTGGCAGATATGATACGCGAGTTGGGATGGAAGTCATTAAAGCAAAGACGTTTTTCGTCGCGGCGAGATCTATTTACGAAATTTGTTGAGCCCAACCTACATAGGTATGAATGATCATCAAAATAAAATAAGAGAAATCAGAGCTCGAACAGAAAGGTTTAGGTGTTCGTTTTTCCCGCGCGCTGTTCGGGAGTGGAATGGTAGAGAGATAGTATGATTGTGGTTCGATGAACCCTCTGCCAAGCACTTAAATGTGAATTGCAGAGTAGTCATGTAGATGTAGATGTAGACTTGCACCCGGCGAACGGTCTATCCGACGGGAGGCCCTAGTCACACGACATTTATTTTTACCGCATGAAATGTGTGAAAGCAAACAAAAAAAGTCAGAGAATGGAAGCGTTATGGTCTGGGAAATGTTTTCGTGACATTCCATGGGTGATACCGTCATGTTGGAAGGCACGATGGATCAACACAAGTATGCATCTATCCTTGGCCGATATATTGCCATGTGTAGTTGATAAGGACACCCAATACTGGAACAATACTTCCGAAACGGTTGCACTAGCAACTTGTACTCAATTTCAAATGGTTCAAATAGCTCTGAGCACTATGAGACTTAACATCTTAGGTCATCAGTCCCCTAGAACTTAGAACTACTTAAACCTAACTAACCTAAGGACATCACACATATCCATGCCTGAGGCAGGATTCGAACCTGCGACTGTAGCAGTCCCGCGGTTCCGGACTGCAACGCCTAGAACCGCACGGCCACAACGGCCGGCGTACCCAATTTCCTTTGTAGGTGCACCGCCATTTCTCATAATTCATGCAACAAATCTAACAATAAATTTTCCTTCAGTCTGCCAAAATACTGAATTTACACGATTGTCCCATTTCATGTCGCTTCTTAGCATTACTCTAAAATACTTATAGATGAAGGTCGAGTGTTACAGAATAGGAATATCATTTACTTTTGTAGTTGTAGCTCCAAATTGAACACATTCGTAGCTCTCAAACACACTTTATCACAAACTTCAACCATTTGGAGATAAGTATTTAAAAGAACTTACCACGGAAAAAAAGTTTTAAAAAATGTAGTTGGAGACTATTGTGGGAAAGTCGGAAAATATAGAATAGGTTTGCAGATATGCAGATAATTTTGCAAATTTGGGAAAAATTTCCTTTGTACACAGAATACAATTGTGAGACTGCTCTTAATCTAAACTACTGAAAGAATTACTCATCAGCAAGAGAAAAAGGAATCTGATTCGATAACAAAGATTCGAAAGAAAGGTCTGAGACAGTTATTTGTTTGGGCAGTAGTGGTGCTTTGATTAACATTAATCTGTTTGCATGTCGCAAACCTAATCTTCGTTCTCAGCAAGATGGGTTTTGTGGAATACTATATTTGCCATATTGCACGACAAGTCACCTTGGACTTCACAACATAGCAACAGAATCAACTGTGGCTATAGCCAAAATTCGAGCAATAAGTAGCGATCTACTACTCTCTTGCATAGTTTTGATCGTTAGTGCACATTTTCAGTAACATTGTTCAATATAAATGCACTTTGGAAGGTTTCTCTTTCTCAGAATTGCTTAACTACCCTAATTTTGTGTCGAGAAAAACCAATACGTCATCAAATTTTATTTATTAGCTCTACCTTTTAAGATAAGCTAGTTTCAATAATAAATACTGCAAATACACTACAAAATTCTTTCGTTTCCGAGAACAGGTGAACTAGCTATAATTTGGGTCCACAGAAATTAATGTAACGAATTAACGTAACGCTAGATATTGTTTAGTTGGTCTAACTCTGGTGTTACAGCTTCAGTAACTTCAAATAAAAGGAATTTATTCACTTGTGCGTTTTGTCTTTCCTAGTCGCTTGTAGTCCTTTTCTGCGTGTCTTCTTATCGCTATCCAACAATAGGCCATTTCCCCAGATACCTTCGTTTCATTTGTGAAATGTCCTGATTAGAATCGCTCTCCATGTTCGTCACTTACAGAACCGCAGTTGTCAAGGAAGAATTCCAGATAAAAATGCAGGAAATGGAGTGTAAGTGACATGTTGCAACCTAATTGATGGTACTTTTGTAGAAGATCATTCACAATCGCAAAGTAGTTGTTAACTCTTCGATTCCCCAAGATAACATTGACAACATCTTTAAATATTTCCCATGCCACTTTGTCGTGGCGCTGGAGAATATTCAGAGATTTTATTTTTAGGAAGATAACGAATCTGCGGACCTATCAAGATATCTTCTTTAACTTTAGCATCATAGATCTATTGAAACAGTCCTCTGAGATACTGAAAAGCTTCTCCGCCCCGTTCCATTCCCTTTACAAAGTTCCTTATTAGTCCAAGCTTTAAGTGTAGAATGGGCAAAAGAATTTTGCTTCTTTTCTACCAGAGGATCATGCTGCACACTTTTCTCTCTGGGACAGAGTTTTTTCCTTGGTGGCCAGACCTTTAACTTGCAGCGAGATGACCTAGCTCGACTGTCTCACTGACACAGACAGCAGTACTTTCTGTTGCCCAACTGCATGCCCAGAAATTCTGTAGTGGCTTAGAGTCTCCTCAGGTCTGCAGCTGGTGGCCGGTGTACTTAATTGCTGTCAGACGTGATTTCATATTTTCGTAGATTTCTTCCATGTCGACAGCACGGCTATGGGAACTGAAGGGAAGGAATTTTCATTGTGTAAAATTACAGCTTTTAAACTTAGATTTCAAGAGTCTACGAATATCATCCAGTCCTTTGTATTGTATTCCAGATGTAAAGTCGTCATAAAGCACTCATGTTACAACAGACAACAAGAGTACTTCCTTTTCTAAAGTGATGACGCTAATCTTTTTTGCAGAGTCCTGTGCACAGACATTTTGACTTTAGTTTGTAGAAGATTTCGTTCTTGCAGCATCAATGCAATAATCTGCGTTTTGTCTTTAGATGAGTCCAAATCTCTAATTAAATCACTTAGTTCAGCTTTGCCAAGCGTTTGTGGCTTAGTTCACTTTTAGGTCGAAAATTAATATCCTTTGAAGATTAAGGGCGAGGTCATTTCTCCCTTGCACAGTCTTCATCTATATCTGACTTTTGAACATATCAGCTGGAGGTGGGAGGTGGGAGTGTCATGCAGAAATAGCAATCATTTATGAGATGGCAAATGGCATTGAAAGAACTTATATGTTTAACCGTCCACGTAGGTTCGCGGCACACGTATTGCAGATTTTATGTGGTGCCGATTTGTCCAGATCTCCTAACTGAATTCTAAAACAGAGGTGACACGCTGTCTTTATGCCTGTAGTAATTTTTACGTTTCCATAGAGAAAATATCACCTCACCACACACATGACAAAAATTTTCAGGAGAATAGACAATTACGTGGCATCCTGAATTCTGTGTAACCTGAAATAAAAACGAAAACTTGATTTTTTAGGGTTCCAAACTTCAGCTGGTAAAAACTGAACCCCAATAGCAGTCACTTTGTTGTCTGTCTGTCTGGCTGTCTTTCTGTCCACCCAACTGTGAAGACCCTTTTTCTCAGGAATGGGTAGATTCAAATGGTTCAAATGGCTCTGAACACTATGGGACTTAACTTCTGAGGTCATCAGTCACCTAGAACATAGAACTACTCTAACCTAAGGACACCACACATCCATGCCCGAGGCAGGATTCGAACCTGCGACCGTAGCGGCCGCGCGGTTCCAGACTGTGGCGCCTAGAACCGCTCGGCCACTCCGGCCGGCGAATGGGTGGAAATTGTTGAAATTTATATACCTTACTAAGGTCTAAGGTCTCTTGGCGGTGAAAAAAAATTCAAGCTTCTATGTCAATGTAATGAAAAGACACGGTCATTTATGTCACGTATTTTGATTTTCATAAACTCACTGATCAAAACCTATTGGGTACTTACCGTTAATCTAGTATCATGAAATTTGCCAAGAAGCAATATTTCACAGTACAACCAAGGTAAAACATTCGAAAATTGTGAACCGTAATTATATCACACGAAAAAAAAAATTGTCATTTGTTATCAAACTGCCAGTCTGTCCGCCTGTCTCTTAAGACCCCTTTTTCTCAATAAAGGGCAGTTATATGAAGTTGAAATTTATGTTGGATAACAGGTAAAAATCGTTGAGATTCCTGATTGCCGGGCTGCATGAACTGTCTACATACATAATTAAGTTTGTACGGAAACCTCAGAGTGCGCGTCATATTCGCACCTGGCCACATATTTTTTTTTTTAGAGTAATTAGTATCTTACATTTACACACAAAGTAAAACAAGATCAGTATAATTCGAAACGTGAAACAAGCTATACAGAGTGAATGTCACAAAAGATCATCAAGAACGACAAATTTCACAAAACATTAACAAACATAACTGGTGACTTCTGCATTCCGTTATGCTAACATTATCACTAGATTCCAGATATTCCTGGTGGTTATAGAAGTTAGACATAACCCATCACTGTCGTGCTTAGGTGTGCCAACTCAATCCGTGGGCGCAGATTTCATTAAAAAAAAAATCATTTAAATGGGCTGTATCTGAGAACTAAGAGGTAACTGAAAGTTTTTAATGTAATTTTCGTTTTTGTTTTCATTATGTAATGACTCAGAAATAGCTGCTTGTTGTTCGAAAAGATTTTCACTGTTGACCAGTTTAAGTACTGCATAGTTGTGAACATTTACCTCCAAAGGTCTTTAAAATGCGAAAACGGTTTCTGAGCGCCGTAACTCAAGGGATGTCTGGAGAAGAACTGGAATTAGTACAGAGCAATGCGGCAGCGTTTTGATCTAGATCATGGCTGTCCTGCTTGGGAGCACCACTTGACGGATGAGAAATCACGGTATATCACATTTCCCGATTATTCCATAATTCCCAGATTTCATCTACGACGTGGCGCGCTCTAGATGTCCACCGCTAATCTTGTAATCAGATACTATACTGTTCTCTGTCTGGGTTGCACGAATTTTATTACGTCTACCCACATTTAAAGAGAGCTGCCATCCATTGCACCAACCTTATACTTTTTCTAACTTTTTCTTGCAGAGCCTTACAATCCTGCAACGACAATACTTTCTTGTACACAACTGCAATGTCAGAGAACAATCTTACATATGCTATCCGATAAATTGTTGATGTACACCGAAAACATTAGATGCGCTATTGCGCTTCCATAGGTCACACCCTATGCTACTTCCGTTTCAGAGGAATATTCGGCGTTCAGTAGAACATATCGGGTCCTGTTAGTCAAATATTCCCCAATAAAATCAAATATCTGGGAAAGCACTCCGTATGCCAGCCTATTAGTTAGTAGTGGACTATGTGGTACACTGCCGAATGCCTTTCGGAAATCTAGGCAGACGAAATCTATCTATTCACCTGTATCTATTGTTTGAAAGATGTCGGGTAGGAAAAAAAGGAAGCTGTGTTCCGGACGAGTGGCTTTTTTCTGAATCCGTACTGATTCTTTCATATGTTCAAATGTTCAAATGTGTGTGAACTCCTATGGGACCAAACTGCTGAGGTCATCGGTCCCTAGACTTACACACAACTTAAATTAACGTATGCTAAGAACAACACGCACACCCATGCCCGAGGGAGGACTCGAACCTCCGGCGGGAGAGACAGCGCAATCAGGAACAAGGCGCTTCTAACCGCGCGGCCACTCCGCGCGGCTTTTTTTATATAAACTGTTTTCCTAAAGGGACGTCATAGTGTTTCAGCTCTAGGATTGCGCAATGGACAACGTCGGCAAAATTCGTCTATAATTCTGTGCGTCCGATCTGGTACACCATTTGTAAACAGGAGAGACCTGCGCTCTGTTCCAATTACACGGGAACTATTCGCTGCGCAATATTGTGATACTCTGCATGCCGAAGGGGCTCTGAAGACTTCACATTCGCATCTATGCACATCTGAAATACGCGAATGTTGATTCGTCTACTTTATCTACCCCTGGCCTAGAATAAGAAAAACTTTCGTCTCTTTCCTTGCTGTGTGTGCGTGTTGTTCTTAGCATACGTTAATTTAAGTTGTGTGTAAGTCTAGGGACCGATGACCTCAGCAGTTTGGTCCCATAGGAGTTCGCCTCTGTAGCTCAGTGATTGGCTTATAACTGTTGAAGTTTTAATGAAGGATAAAAGCAGTTGACCGGTTGCTCAAATTTTATTCCATTGACCTGGTTTGATACTGACAACAAGTACCTTCATCAGAGTAATTTATAATTACATAGGTTTACATTGCATGTAATTATAACTAATTCTTATGAAGATACACTTCGTCGATATCGAAACGAGGTCGATGTAAAGAAATGTGTGCAACCGGTTAGCTGTTTTTATCCTTCATTAAAACTTAAATACGGTTGTTGAACATCAGCCATGTTCAAAATTGTAATGTTGAAGTAATCAAAATGAAAGTCTGGTTCTCTTTTGTTTATATTTTTACTTATCAAACTTATCAAACAGAAAGCTCTAGTTTTTAGTTATGAATCAGGTAGATGTTTCCATGTGACAGAATTTTCTTTGTGTAATTGCATCGTATGCAATAAACTTCCCAAATGTCGCAGATAATTTTTGCTACAATATGTATTCTTCCAATAACATCTGATATTTTTGTTGAAAACGATGCTCATAAATCTTAACTGAATTGTTAACAAATAATTTACAAATAACTGCAGCATATTCTGAATATTAATGTGCTACAAAATTGTAACTCCTTGTGTTTAGTAGTAATGGAATTTTTATTGGTGCTCAGCATACATCTGAAATCTTGAACCAAGAAAGAGGTTTAATTCATAAAGCGTTTTTCTTTCTTTCATCATTATTTGATAAAATCTGAGTACATGCCATTTTCAGAAATGAAAACAAAATCTTTTAAAACTGAAATTATATCGTCAGCAAGTTCTATGACTTTTAACAAGTATGATGTGTGAATGTGAATAAAGTTTGTAAGAGGTATGCGCTGCCTGCGATATAGAATCGCTGACCAGAGAGCAGTGTTGACTGCAGTACGAACTGTGTAACTGTAGCAGTTAGATGTTGCTAGTCGCTAGTCTGAGGTTGTATGCGCTTGTCTGCAGTCTGGTCTGGTCGGGAATCTGGAGATGGAGTATTATTGTATAAGGTAAAGAAGCAGCGTCGCGCATATCTAGTAATGTATCTGAACTGTCATCCAAATGTTTTAAAAAAATGTCCTAATAATAATTTTTGCAATATAAAGTAAATTAAAAAAAAGCATTCATTTAAAAAAAATCAGTTGCATCCTTTCACAAATCACAAATGTATAGGCCAGCATTGCACGGAGCTGTGAGCTGTGCCGGAAAAATGTTAAGTGAGAGCAGATATATTCGCCGTTTTTATTGAGGTAAGAATTTTTGCTTTTTATTCAGAATGATCTTACAGGGCCACGACGCAGCACTGCTGTCGTCCAAATTATACCAGGTTACTGGATTTATTTTTTATTATGAGGTTTAGGAATTTTTCTGTTTTGAGCTTACATTAAATGAGAAAAGAATTTTGTGGGTACATTAAATGTGAATGCATTTGTGCACAGAGATTATAAATGGGAACCAATTTTGTTCTGAGGTCACACAAAAATTAGAATCGCTATCCACAATAATTATTTTAATTTCAATTTAATTAATTTTGTGGGGAGGTTACACTTGGCGACATCCGGCCAGGATCGTATTTTTTGTGAATTTCTGAGAAGTAGTCATATATCTGCTCTTATTTACTTAAATGTAGTTTGCATCTGGTGCAACGCATTTACTAATTTGTCACTCTTTCTTTCACAGATCATCGGCAATTTATTGCTCTTTGTTGTAATTGTCTTTGTTCCATTTTTGCTTCGTCTTTGTTTCAGTTTTGTGCTTAATTTTGATTTGTGGAAAATGCCGCGAAAAACTGTTAACAGTACATGGCGATGTGTAATGAGTGATATAGCCGACTTGAATAATTTGACCGATACTTGCGACACTCAGTGTAATAATAATAATCTTCCATTTACAGACAATCAGTGCGTACCGATCACTAGTAATGATTTTAATCCCAAAGATGAACAAACAAATTCAATTGTGCCCTCTGTTAATTTAACGACAATTGATGACGCGACACGTTCCGTTTTAATGAACGCTGCCCAGTTTGACACACCCGGTTTGCAAAATTTGAATTGTGAACAGATAATTATTTCTAACGAAGATGAACAATGTACTCAAAGTACGTCAAATTTATTTGATTCCGATTTAGCGACCAATATTGCACATCTGATTAGCAAACCTTTTCAAGAATCAGAGGATGACCAAATGGTTACACAAAATGTGACACATGTGGATACACCATCACACAGCACAGGGAATAGAGTGGGTAATGTTGGCATGGATCAAGTTATGGCATTATTGCTACAAATTAATCAGTCGAACAAACAACTTAATGAAAAACAAGACAACCTTAATGAAAGCTTCAAACAAGTTAATGAAAAAGAAGACAACCTTAATGAAAGCTTCAAACAACTTAATGAAAAACATGACAACCTTAATGAGTCGAACAAACAACTTAATAAAAAACTAGACAACAATTGCAAACAGATTAGTGAACAGATTACAGCCGTTGCCGTGCAATGTCATGATACTAAAGAACAATTACTACGTGAGGAAACTAAGGCTTGTGCTAGGAGCAGTAGTGAAGAAGTTAGATCTGTGGCTCAAGAATTAAGGAATACGCAAGCAGCTACAATGAAATTACTTAGAGATGAAATTAGTGCAGTCGCTAAACAATGCTCTGAAAACGCAACACAGTTACGCGACGAGTTTAAATTAATGTCAGCAGAACTTTCACACGCACTGGACGCGAAAGTAGACGCGAAACTTGACCAACAGAACAGTCAAATTGCGGAACGTTTTAATCACCACCTACGAAACAGTGAAACGCGTTACCGCAAATTTATACAGGAACAGAATAAAGTAAAGCGACAAGTCATGGAAACAATTACTGTAAAGAGACAGGAAGATAAGCGTAAATTGTTTATGAAAGCAAAAACATACGTAGACAACAATATTGCTACAGTATCAGACGAAATCAAACAGTTGAACACCGAATTGCATGATGAAATCTCCGATCTTAAAGCCCGGTCCACACACAACGATCTGTCTGCGCAGACATCGGCACAGATGTCTGTACATTAGACTTGGCCACTGTTTCTATGTTTCGATTCAGTGTATCGATACGTGGACTGTTTCAGTGTTTCGGAACGGCTGTGGTTCACTGTTTCGAAACAGTGGTGTTTCATTCCGCCCGTGTCTCGGATAACCGGAACAGATTCGATCTCGAGCCAGACACAGAAACTGTATCGTTGTTTCAAAATAAGGCTGTTTCAGTCCACCTGTGCTTGGAACGGACTAATTGTATGGAATCAGTGATGTTTCATTCCGCTCTGTGTCGGACGAGATTCGGGCTCGGCACAGGTACTGAAACACAACATACCACTTTGTGAAACACTTTCAAGAGTGTCGAAATCTTTTTGACAAGCAATAGCATAAAGCTTAAGATATCCGAAAATAAAGCTTCGTTTCTATCTGACTGTCCTATTCCGAAATGGCGTAACATCTGCTTTATAAACACTAACCAAACAATAAAACAACGCATACTATTAACATTCAAAATAATAGATATGTGAAAATCATTCAGTTAAATCACACTTTTTTCATAACACACGTTTCTCTGGTCATGTACAGTAATCATATTAAGAAACGCAAGTAAGCCTACAACATTTTGAATAAAAAAAGGAGTAGAGTGACAGTTATTAGACATATACATAAATCTGATGTAGGTATAATTGCAAGCAACCTGTTTGACATATCACTGATAGTGTAATGGTGAACGGGAAGGGCTGGGAAGCATGGTGAATTTATAGTAACGGTTCGAAACACCTTGAAAGGCAAAATTTTTTCTGTTATATTTTGTTATTTATTCGAATTATTTGGCATTATTTGTGAGGCTATAGCCACTGTGCCTATTATCCACAGTGATTCCCTTTGTGTGCATGGAAATTAGCAAGATGGGTATATTACCCATACTAACGGAACGTGGGAATCCTAGTTGCATATCCGTTGTTTCTGCAGTTTGCTCCCACCTCCAGTTCCGTTCGTGGTGGTTCTTCTGTTTTCAGCTATGGCTGTCCTCAGCCAATTGAAAAGTATGAAAGTCACCACGACACGAAAACAGCGCATTTGCTTCAGGTAATACCAAACTGCCAAGACGCCTAAGTGATAGTTTCATACTTTCTGCGATATGATTAGCGCTCTCACACCTCATTTATGTTTATATGGACATACGTATACAGTAGACATTCAAGATGATAAAATGTGTAGGTTTGTTGGATCACAAAAAAACAAACTGTTTCAGTGTTTCGAAACAGCGTATCGAAACATTACAGTGTACTGTTTCATTTGTTTCGAAACAGTTACGTGTTTCAGTTTACCCATCTCTGCTGTACATGCAAAAGATCGCTGCAAATGTGGTGTGTTCACACGACACAAACCCCAATCTACTACTCGCCTGCCATCTGCCGGTATAGAAAAGAAATATCAGTGGCAAGCGACTACGCTCCCCGTAAACGTCAAAAATTTAATCAAGTTATTTTGAAATATAGAAATGGAGGAAGTTCTGTTGTGGTCTGTGTTCGCAACTTGTGTTGCAAGAAACATTCAAACCAACCACAGGAAACAGAGAAAGAGGTCAAAATGGTGTAGATAGTGGCTGCTAAAGCGAAAGCAGTTTTCTCACGTAAATTACTGCGAGAGTTGCAGGGCGAACCTAAAACATGGACAAATATATTCATGTTTCTTTTTATAACAGCAGTTAATTATCTATCATGTTTGCACACAAATATATTATTTTGAATAAACCTTTGATAAACGTATGTGAAATATATTGTTTTACATTACCTCGTGTTCCATTTCCTCGAACATTGACACTCCAATTTCATCTTCAGTTGTACTCCTGCTTGGTCTTGGCGTTTCTTGATCACTAAGAAAGCCAAGCAGATGAAAATACTATAACGTTGGGTGGTATACTTGATTTACTCCTACACCAGATCTAGATTTCTGAGCTTTGGATAACTCTTTTCGGTAAACAGTTCACAACGAATTTTTTTTTTACTGTTTCTCTGTTTGCCGAGGCGTCAACTGCCCGCAATTTTTCAATTAGAACATTGTATGCTGCTGTCTTTTTGTCTCGGTCACTATATTCTTTACTTTTAATCTTCCACAAACATGGGTGGTTTCTGTATATTTCAATGAATTCACTTACAAACTCTCGAGAACACTGACGAGTATCAGCCATTTTAATGCCCTGTGCACACAAATACAAACACTAGACTGAGCAAACAGCTGTTTCGCGCCAGATTTGCGACGATCTCCTGTCCACACGCTCCAAGTTGTCTGCGCATATTCGGTTTGAACCGACAGATTTGAGAGATTTAGCTCAAACCTCCAACTGCAACTTCCAGGTTTGCACACACCTCAGGTTGGTGCAAATCTTCTGTCCACACGCAACGATCTGTCTGCGCAGATGTGATGTGCGCAGACATTTGCGCAGACAGATCGTTGCGTGTGGACGGGCCTTAAAACAAAAACAGACACACACACATTATACTTTCAGACAGTGACCGACAGACTGGAACAATTAGAACTAATACAGGATCCCGATGCCATCAAAGCAGACGTTAAAAAATTGAACGAAACCACATGTAAAATACAAAAACAAATTAACGCTTGTGATAATAAAAACGATGATCAGATAAAAGCACTGACTGAAAAATATGATGAATTGGCCAGTCGTGTTGATGTTATCGAAAATAATAATGAACCAAATCAGATGATACATCACCAGTTTTGTTTAATCAAACACCTGAATTCCAATATTTACAGCAGACGATCAGTGAGATAGATTCGTCCAATAATGCATTACGTAGAAAATTGACAACTTCACAGCAAGAAGTGACAGAGATGAAAAATGTTTCAGTCACTAACACGTCACAGCATACGCCACATTCCGAACATTTCTCACACTCACACAGCCTGTATAATTTAGGTAATTTACAAAGAGTACATGAGTTAGATTTCGAACAGTCACAGACAAATAGATTCTCATACAATCCTGAACCTGTTCAAACATTCCGAGACGATAATTTTGATTACAAGCATTTTCTATCTGTGAGAAAATTTAAAGTATTTAAAAATTACAGAACACAGATTCACCCCTTGGATTGGATACAACAATTTAGCTTTGCTTTTCCACCGACTTGGCCCGTAACACACAAACTTGAATTTATTTGCAGTTTTTTGGAAGGCGAACCGGCAACTCGTATGAGACTGATCGGAGACAGTGCTATTCGGTAGAAGAATTTCAGAATGCTTTTCTGTCAGCGTATCGATCGAAGACGACACAGCGCGGAATCAAGGATCAATTAATTAGCTTACCGAATTATGAGTACTCATATTTTTCCACTGTCACGCAATTTTTTGAACACACGGTCCAACAAAACCAGTACTTAAGTGAGCCATACAGTGAATCTGCACTTATGTATTTCTAAATTACCACGATCATTAAGAGTATCACTTTTAACAGGTCATCAGAAAGAAAATATTTCGGCATTTAGAGATCTGTTACAGCTTTTGGAAGTTCAGCAATCAGATTATTCCTTCATAAACAAAAATTTTTCATATAATAACCAAGGACAACCAACATACAGCAATTACGATCAGTCACGCTATTTCAATAGCAAAGCTAATAGACGTTTCAGGAACGACAACCACCAGAACTTTAATAACAGACAAAATTTTAATTATCAGTATCGTCAAAATTATCAGCAACAGGAACCACATTTTGGTAACAATAGACGTTTTTCACCGCAACAGCATGAAAGCCAGCCGGTTAGCATACCTAACCAACAATGCAGTCTGCAAGGTCAACCAAGCTTTAATGTTTCGCCGCCTACACGTATAGCGTCAGCTCCAACAAATAGTAACGCACAGCAACAAGGAAATCAGTACGTACAGAAAACACACCATTTCAATTCCTATCGCAATGCACCGTATAGAAATAACTATCATGACAGACGTAAAAGTAATGAGCACAATTTTCAGCGTACGTTTAATAACAGTCGGTCTTACTAACAACAAAATCATCCGCAACAACAAATTATCATGAATGAACCAGACAGTAGATATCATCCCGAACGTAATACGTCAGGACGAAATAACAGAAGAGTACAAATAGTGGAAATGCCACAGCATCCTCCCAAAAATAATAGCACGTCAGATAGAATTTGACTAGATAGAGTACAGGTTGCATCTTCCAGTAACGCAACCAATACTTTTGACACTGGATCATCTAAATTTTCAGCAGTAATCGATTCTGGATCATCTATGTCAGTTATAAATGAGGAAACTTTCAACGAATGTAACAAAGAGAATACCTATCCTACGCTACCATTAGGCAAAACTAAAGTAAAAGGAGCAGTATCTGGTAAAGGAGTAGATGTAAAATTACAGACACATTTATCATTTTGTATTGCAGGTCATACATTTCACTCAAATTTTTGGATTGTTCCCTTATTGACGACAGACGTTATTTTAGGTACGAATTTTCTGGTACAACACGACGCAATTATTGACTTTCAAAATTCCTATTTAATGTTAAAGGATGAAAATGTACAACTGGCATTAGAATTTCAGTACTCTTTATCTGCAGAAGAACAAACAATTAATCGTACAGAGGTCATTTCCGCATCACCTAACATAGACTGTCGTTCCACATTGTTCACAGATACGTACGTACACAACTATAATACTCCAGACGAAGCCGACTATGACGTTATGCAAATGATTTCTGATAAAGTTAAACAGAGCAGTGCAAATACAGACGACGAACGCACGCAACTACGCAAAATTCTTTTACAGCAAGCTCCAGTTTTTGACAACGCTCCTGGTACTATGTCCGGTTTTATTATGAATTTCAAGTTAAACAGCACGATACATTTAAAGCCAAACATTATCCTATTCCATACATTCACAGAGAACAAGTTAAGAAAGAACTGCAAGCTATGCTTGAGCAAGGTATTATTGAACCGGCAGTTAATCCGTACATAAACCCACTCCATATTGTTAAGAAAAAGGATGGTTCACTTCGCCTCGTACTTAATTCGCGTCACATCAACGACATTATTATTAATGAAACAGATCGCCCACAGACATTAGAGGAACTTCTACAGAAATTTCATGGTACTGCTATTTATTCCACATTAGATTTGAAATCGGGATTTTGGCAAATTCAACTCCATCCGAACTGCAGAAAGTACACGGCTTTTCTCTGTTTTGGTGACTGTTATCAATTTTGTAAATTACCGTTCGGTTTAACTATTTCTTCAGCAGCATTTATTCGCGGTTTGAATAGTATACTTCCGACAGAACTTAAAGACAGAATCACAACGTGCGTAGACGACATTCTTATTGCAGAACACAATCTGATTCTTGAACAACTGTTACGAACTTTTCGTGCACAAGGACTCACAGTTAATCTCAGTAAATCGCACTTTGGCAAAACTTCTATAAAACTTCTTGGACATGTAATTTCAGCAGAAGGCATTGCGCCTGACCCGGAAAAACTTCAAGCTTTACGTGACATTACTGTTCCTACGACGAAGAAACAACTACGCAGCTTTTTGGGTTTAATTAACTTTTTTCGTAAATTTATTCATTACTCTGCTTTAGACACCCCTAGATTATGTCAATTGACAGGTAAAAACACTATTTGGTCCTGGGATAGGCAAGCACATTCTGAATTTGTGATCCTGAAGCAAGCTTTGCTGAATGCACCACTTTTATCACATCCAGATCTTACTAGAAATTTTTCCATTGCCACCGACAGTTCTAACACCGCTTTAGGCGTACACGTTTTTCAGGAAATTGAAGAAGATGGCACTACAGTAATTAAAAACATCGCCTTTGCGAGTCGCACTCTGTCAGCTGCTGAACGCAATTATTCTGTTACAGAACTTGAAACATTATGTGTTGTTTGGGCATTTACGAGATTTCGGCATTTTCTTTATGGAAGACACACAACCATTTACACAGATCATAGAGCTATACAGTTTTTACTTTCCGCTAAATTTACACACGACAGATTAAGCAGATGGAAACTTTATTTACAGGAATTTAATTTTACAATTGTTCACATTCCCGGTACACAAAATATTGTAGCAGACGCACTATCCCGTTCTCTCAGCAACAATCCGCAAGACATCGCAACCAACTTCTGCAAAGCAAATTTCAGCGTCATGTATATTCAACAAGTTGCATTTGAAAATTTTATTTCATCGTCATTACGAGACATAGCACAGGAGCAGAGTAAAGACAACGTATGGAAAGAGATTAAACACCTTCGGCAAGATAGGAATAATGTTACCATTAGAAACCATTACACTGTACGCAATAATATTCTGTTTCGCCGCTCTCACCCTGACAGCAACAATTGGTTATTATGTATTCCTGACGAGCTTGTTAACAAATTAATTTGGTATACTCATTTAAGTTACGCACATTACGGAGCCAGAAAATGTTTTCTTATACTGAGACAGAACTGTTATTTTGCCAACATGGAGAAACGTATTCGACGAGTTTTAGCGTCATGTAAAATCTGCCAGAAAGCTAAGTCAGATACGACTTCACATATTCCTCCGTTACATCCCATTGTACCTGTTAAATTGAGACACATGGCTGCTGTAGACATTTTTGGTCCGATTCCCAGAACTAATAGAGGTTTTTGCTACATCTTTGTCGCTGTTGAACTCACTTCAAAATTTGTTACCTTCACTCCGTTACGCAAAGCTACTGCTAAAACTGTTTCGAAAGCATTTGTAAAACATTTTCTATTCCATGTAGGGCATGTATTGAAAGTAATTTCCGACAATGGATCACAGTTTCGATCTGCTATATGGACACGTATGTTACGAGCTAGGAACATTTCTCTGATCTATATATCCAGGTACCATGCTTCTTCGAACCCTTGTGAACGACCAATGAAAGAAATTGGTAAACTATGTAGAATGTACTGCCATAAAAAACATATTGATTGGGACACACACATACTCTCATTCCAAGATGTTAATTAATTCCATACCAAATGAATCTACTATGCTATCTCCGACTGTTATACTGAAAAATGTTGAACCACCTAACAAAATTAAAGAATTAGTAACCTTTCCTACATCTCGTCGACTACGACACCATGAAATAATTGACATTGCGCTGAACAACATCAAACGTGCCGCAGAGCGCAGGAGAAGACAGAAAAAACAGGTTTGTACATGCCGTGACTTTCACAGAAGATATTAGTACACACACATTGTTTATCTAACAGAGGAAAGAATAGGTGTAGTAAATTTGAGCTTCTATACGCAGGTCCATATCGAATTCGCAGCATTCCTCACCCCAATGTAGTACACGTCGAAACTTTGAGAACCAGAAAAAGTAAAGGCAATCACCATGTCTCCAATATTAAACCCTTTATTAAATGAATATACTTTATGATTTATCACACTGTAATGCCATTTCCTGATTTTTATATGACCAATGATGCAATTATATTTATGTGACTACTTACTGATGATTATCATATTTTTTCTTGGCAAGTGCCCGGCAAGGTAAGGTTAGCAGGTCGCTTTTCTTGTCGTTACACATCAGACCGTGCACATTTTTCCAGATAAACTTACATATTTTATGACTACTTATGCAATTATATTTATATGAACACTTACTGATGATTATCGTATTTTTTCTTGTCGTTACACATCAGACCGTGCACATTTTCCATTCTTCATGTATGTATGATTGTTTTCCTGTTTTGTTTGTATGCACTATGAAATATTTAAGATATAACAAACATCAGTTGACTTTGACATTTTGCCTTATGATATCTCAACATCGTGACTATTGTACATTTTTTGCTGCTACATTATGATACTCTGTGTACATTTTTGCACCTGCACACTGTCTATGTTTTTGACATATTAAGTTTTCTGTCATGCTATGCTGTATGCTCAATTATATCACTAGAAACCAGTTTTTATTTAATGGGTATATGATTTAAATGCAAGACATTAATCGTTGGTCATCATTTTCAGAAAGCAATAACGTGTAAAAGAAATAAATTAAACAAACCACAGTGGATTACTATGAAATGGGAATTTCACCTTCGAAATGAACGAAAGAAGATACAATACCTCGTCACGAAGAGTAAATGGATCAGAATTAACAAGCCTTAACAAGAATATACTATACACATCGTATAATAACGGTCTTACCTAATTTTTTCTTTCAGAATACGAGGCGATTGATGCAGGCTGTCAGACAGAACTACACATCTTAGTTTTAGTGATGAAATATGCTAGAAATAAGGAACTCTATACTAAGAATAGTTGTACGAAGTAAATGGTAATATGAATGATGAATAATGAAGTGTCTTTTTGCAGATGATAATGAATGGTGATGAATAGTGATGAAGAATATGGTAATATGAATAATGAAGTTTTTTCTTTATAGGTGATGATAATAATGAAGTTATGGTGATATGAATAATGAAGTTTTTGTTTACAGGTGTTGATAGTGATAAACTTTATATGGCCACTAAATGCACCACTTTTAAGTTTTTCTTTGCAGATGAGGATAATGATGAAGTTATACATTTACTGTTAGTTGAGAAATGCTATGTAGTTATTTAAGTATTTGTTGCAGTTCGTTTTGACAGTATGTCTTATGTCGCATGGTATGATGACTGAAGGTTCTGGAAAGGACAGCTAGAGAACATATATATTTAACACACATTTCATTACCTATTAATTCAAAGTTCACTACTTTTCAGCATAATATGCGTTTCTTCTTTCAGCTTAATAATCCATTTTGTATTTTTTCCAGGAGAAGCTATTCATGAAATTAATGTGCTATAAGCAGTTGGTCATTAAACCTGTTCTAGTACTTGCATTTTTTTCCCCATTTGTGTGTGTTATGCATGAATGTGATCACATATACTCTATTTGTTTCATAACCTTACTACAGCTGACTCATGACAAATGACGTTACCTATCCTCATTTGCAGCAGTAAGTCAAGAGTAAATATTGTTATGCCCCAGCAATCAATTATCGATCCTAACGCAATGCATTGCTAGTATAAAAAAAGTATTAACAGTCCCAAATAATGCTACCAGTTTAAGAGAGTTCTGAGTAATACTGAATGATGTTTTTCTAATCACAGACCTTGAGTAATAGTTACAGTGTGTTACATTTTAAATATGTCATATGCCACTTGAATGATGAGTTCTGAGTAATAGTGAATGATATTTTGTAATAATGCATACATACTCTACACTCAGTAGCTCCCGTTTGTATGATGACTTCTGATGATATGTAACTGGCCAATGAGTGCCAATAATTATTTTAAATATGTCGTATGTCACTTGAATGATGAAAAATGTTTTGTAATATTTAATACTTGCTATACGTTTAGTAACTGGCCAATGAATGCCACTGTTTCTTATATTTGTATTATGTCACTTACATGCTATATATATATGTATACTAGTAGCTTGATGCTACACTCATTAGCTCCTGTTTTGACGGATGACTTCTGATGATTTGTAACTGGCCAATGAGTGCCAATAATTATTTTAGATATGTCGTATGTCATTTGAATGATGAAAAATGTTTTGTTATATTCAATACTTGCTATATGTTTAGTAACTGGCCAATGAGTGCCAATGATTACTATAACTAGCTGAATTATGTAAATAGTATGCCATTAATTAACTCTTGTTGAATGATCACTTTTGAATAATGCATAAAATGGTTTGTAACTGGGCAATGAGTGCCAATGTTCACTATAATCAGATGACTTATGAACATTATTCTTTAATACTTCGTCCATAGTACAGAAATGTTCAGTAACTAGGCGATGAGTGCCACCAATTACTCAAATCAGTTGATAGACTAGTGTAATTCTCAATTATGACTGGCATAAGACTTAATGTCCTTCACCTTCTGACCTAATTACCAGGAATTACTGCAATATCCGTTTGTCCTGTCTATCCTCATGATCATGGAGCACTATATTTGGTTTTTGCACTAATTCTACGTTGGTGTACCTTACAAAAACGTGGTGTTGACACAACATGCTGTCCACCACCTTGAGCGATGGAGATGTTATTATGGTCCCACTGTTTGGTGTACCTAATGTACTACCAAAATGATAACATTGAATATTAATACGACGTTTCAGTGTCTTGGCTACACTGATTAATACTTCAGGGAAGAGAACTTCAGATTGTCTCACTTGGTGTTGTGCTTCTGTAGAAAGATATGGACTTTCAGTGCAGCTACGTGCAACCTACTGTGCTACAACGTGATGCAATCCTTCCCTTTACTATCCTAGTTCTTGTAAAATGGTAAAAAAATACTACAGTGCGTATGCACTTTATGTCATTTGCTAATATGATTTGTACTCATTGCGTATACATTTTGTCATTACCTGATATGTTCTGCTCTACAGTGCGTGTGCACTTTATGTCATTTGTTAATATGATTTGTACTCATTGCGTATACATTTTGTGATTTCTTGATATGTTCTGTACTACAGTGCATATGCACTTTATGTCATTTGCTAATATGATTTGTACTCATTGCGTATACATTTTGTCATTGCTTGATATGTTCTGTACTCAGTGCATGTGCACTATATTTTATTTCATGTTCTGCACTTATATATATATGTATATATTCTGTGAGTGTAAACTTAGTTAATTAAGAAAAATTTGTTGCTCATGGCAAGTCCAATTGACTCACCATCGCTGCCAAATTCCCCCCCCCCCCCCCCAGTGGAGGGTTATGTAAGAGGTATGCGCTGCCTGCGATATAGAATCTCTGACCAGAGAGCAGCGTTGACTGCAGTACGAACTGTGTAACTGTAGCAGTTAGTTGTTGCTAGTCACTAGTCTGAGGTTGTCTGCGCTTGTCTGCAGTCTGGTCTGGTCGGGAATCTGGAGATGGAGTATTATTGTATAAGGTAAAGAAGCAGCGTTGCGCATATCTAGTAATGTATCTGAACTGTCATCCAAATGTTTTTAAAAAAATGTCCTAATAATAATTTTTGCAATATAAAGTAAATTTAAAAAAAGCATTCATTTCAAAAAAATCAGTTGCATCCTTTCACGAATCACAAATGTATAGGCCAGCATTGCACGGAGCTGTGAGCTGTGCCGGAAAAATGTTAAGTGAGGGCAGATATATTCGCCGTTTTTATTGGGATAAGAATTTTTGCTTTTTATTCAGAATGATCTTACAGGGCCATGACGCAGCACTGCTGTCGTCCAAATTTTACCAGGTTACTGGATTTATTTTTTATTATGAGGTTTAGGAATTTTTCTGTTTCGAGCTTACATTAAATGAGAAAAGAATTTTGTGGGTACATTAAATGTGAATGCATTTGTGCACGGAGATTATAAATGGGAACCAATTTTGTTCTGAGGTCACACAAAAATTAGAATCGCTATCCATAATAATTATTTTAATTTCAATTTAATTAATTTTGTGGGGAGGTTACAAGTTACACTGTCCTACAGTATGGCTGTAGCTGTAGCTGTTGTGTTTCGCAGTTCTTACCTTAAGAAGCTCTGTGGAATATTTGTTAAAGGATCACTGAGCTCCATATATCACGATTTTATCAAATACTTAAATAGTTTTGCTGCTGTTGGTGTTCCAGTATTGTAAAAGGGCCCTCAATACCATGGTAAGGCGACAAAAACCAATGTATATACAAAAGAAGTACTTGATGTTTTTAAATAAATAACAGTTGGTTGTTTGAATGCCGCGAATACTGAAATTCAGATGAACAGTATTAATTCCCTAGAATAAAGGAAATAATTACTGCATAGTTTCAGATTGCATATCACTCAAAATATGTCCTCTTGTTCAATGCTTTAGTCTGAGAAAAATACGAACTACATAAATCATTGCATGTAATTATTATTTGATTCTTTTGCTGAAGTTTGCATTGTTATATAATACGAGGACGTTCAATAAGTAATGGAACACATTATCTTTTCTCGCCCAGTTTAAGTTGGAAAAATACGGAATTTGTTGTGGAACACCGTGGTATACTCCCGCTTCAGCTTATATAGTTTCATGAAGTTCCGACAGGTGGCGCCGCTATACGTAGCGTACAAAATGGCGCCTGTAACGGAAGTGCGGACCAAGCAGGGAACTGTCGCTCAGTTTCGTTTGGCGGAAAACCAGAGCATCGCAAATATTCATAGGCCTTTGCAGAATCTCTACGGAGACACGCAACTGAACAAAAGCACGGTGAGTCGCTGGGCGAAACGTATGTCATCATTGAAACCAAGACGCGCATATCTGTCCGATATTCCGCGTCGGCCGGCCGCACACAGCTGACTCCTGCTATGATTGAACTTACAGACACTCTGGTTGGATGTGATCGATGGATTACAGTCGAACACCTCGCTGCACAATTGGACGTCTCTGTTGGTAGTGCTGACGCACTCGTCCACCAGTTGGCACACCCAAAGGTTTGTGCACGCTGGGTTCCTCACCACCTAACAGAAGTCCATAAATTGCAACGAAGGACCATCAGTGTGGAACTGCTTGCTCGTTACGAGGCTGATCGAAATAATTTTTTGTCGAACTTCGTCACAGGTGATGAAAACTTCTTCAAAGGCGATGAAACATAGGTTCATCACTTCGAACTGGAAACAAAATCGCATTCCATGGAGCGGGGCCACATCATCACTTTTCTAAAGAAAAAGTTCAAAGCCCCAACCTCAGCCGATAAAGACATGGCGATGGTCTTCTGGGAACATGAAGAGACCACTTTATCAGATGTCTTCCCTTGTGGTGCAGCGATGAACTCAGAAGTGTATTGTGCTACCCTCAGGCAAAACTTCAGTGTGGACGTCGCCAGCAAAACGCAAACGAACTACTCTTTCTGCATGATAATGAGTGGCTCACACAGGTCTGTGCACACGAGAGGAAATCAAAAAACTTCATTGGAATATTCTTCTTCATCCACCCTACAGTCCGGATCTCGCGCCATCCAACTTCCATCTGTTTGGGCCAATGAAGGATGCACTTAGCGGGAAGTAGTACATGGACAATGTCGAGGTTATTAATGCAGCAAGACGTTGGATGCGACGTCGACTAAAAGATTGGTACCATGCGAGCATGCAGGCCCTTCCAGTACAGTGATGTAACGCCGTCGCAAAGAAAGGAGATTATGCCCAAAAGTAGGGTTTTGCATCCAGAAGAGTGGGGAATAATATGGTGTATTGGAATCCAGAGTAAAACCATCCTGTTTTCAGAAGAAGAAAAATGTGTTCCATTACTTATTGAACGTCCTTTTTATATTGAGTAAGTGCTTATTTCACATTTATTGATTTTATTGTAGCTATTTGAACTGTTGAGTTTCTTGCACACAGTATGTTACTACTTTACAGAATGCTGTGGTATGTTAAGTTTAAAATCTATGTAAATCCTGTGGAGGACACATAATCATTGATTAATACTAACAAAACTTTGTGATTTTATGGAAGTGTAGATCTATCTGTTAAAACTGTTTTTGTAGTTTGAGGAAAAGATTGACACTTCATCCTGCGGTTTGGTTCTGCGTTCTGCCAACAAAGGCAAAATAAGAATGTATACGAGGAGATCAAAAAGTTTTCATCTGAGGACATTGTTGCTGCTATATGCAACAAGGCGCAACTCCTGTGCAGGTATATAAGCATCGACATGTAGGCAAGGGAATAGTAGTAGTAGTAGTAGTAGCTTCACTCATTCTTAGATCTCTTTTTACAAGGATGAAGGACATATCAAAGTATTTACAAATTTAGATCAATTTAAAATAAGCTAATTCGTATACACATATATTTACAGACTTCTAGTTAGAGACATTCATTAGATTTACTCCTGGTATACAATACTGTTTTTTACAAATAACTTATTAAATAATGTAATGCCACATTGTTCACTCATATCTCACTATCAGTCACTGCACACACTATACACACATTGTTTCATAACACTTCACTCACCACACACACACACACACACAATAGTGTAGCATGTGTGTCTTTCCTTCGTGCGTGTGCTAAATGCAGAAACGTGAACTATGGCGACGTTACTTCCAGGACCAACGTGTCTAATTCTTTTCTTGGCTACCGAAGGACAAACACCGGTAGACATCCATCGGTCACCGCCATTGTGTAATGGTACACCGAGTTACCAAGGAATGCTGCTGCTTCATGATACTACTTATACATGTCCCCACGTCGCAAATAATGAAACGCAGAAGTTACGCCAACTCAAGTGGGAGACACTCGTGCACCCGTCCTACAGTCCTTATCTCTCCCTAATAGATTATCACGCCTTCAGTCACTTATAAAATACCTTGAAGGGTCGCCGATTCCCGTCGGACAAGAATATGTAGCAGGCAGTTAAGGACTTCTCCATGCAGCAGGAATCAGTGTTTCGCCAAATAGGTGTCTTCACCCTGGTGCGCCGGTGGATGATTCCCTCAATGCTCAGGGTTATTTTGCCTCATTGACATTCTGATTCTGGACTGTACGGCCTTCGAACGTAAACTTTTTGATCGTTCCTTATAGTAAAGAGGGAAATTACTTGAATAAATGACACAACTATATTGTCACGTAGAAGGTGTAATTAGATAAATGACCAACACTAACTTCACTTAACGAAGGTTTATTCAGCACAAGCACATACAAGAGCATGGAGCGAACTGCCTCCGGCCAGAACACATGCAGCATATATGCAGCTACAGAACATTCCAGTACAATGATTCTTAACTTTTGTGGATACTTCTAGAATGTACTCGAACCGAATACAGAAATTAAAATTGTGCAGTACAGGTTTGTTTTGAACTTACGACCCTTCATGCAACAGGTTAGTATCATAACAGCTACACCACGGTGCTACTCGGCTTCTTTTGCGACAAATTTCCCATTTTCTCTTTCTTGACCTGCAGATGGCACTTGTAAGAGCAGTATGCTTTTGCTTTGTTAATGTCAGCCAGGTTGGCAATTGGCTCGTGTTTCCGGACATTACCTTTTTTATTTGTAGAAATACTGAAGTATCTTTTTAACATTTCAGTTTGATTTTATTGTATATCACAAAGAACTAAATACACTCCTGGAAATGGAAAAAAGAACACATTGACACCGGTGTGTCAGACCCACCATACTTGCTCCGGACACTGCGAGAGGGCTGTACAAGCAATGATCACACGCACGGCACAGCGGGCACACCAGGAACCGCGGTGTTGGCCGTCGAATGGCGCTAGCTGCGCAGCATTTGTGCACCACCACCGTCAGTGTCAGCCAGTTTCCGTGGCATACGGAGCTCCATCGCAGTCTTTAACACTGGTAGCATGCCGCGACAGCGTCGACGTGAACCGTATGTGCAGTTGACGGACTTTGAGCGAGGTCGTATAGTGGGCATGCGGGAGGCCGGGTGGACGTACCGCCGAATTGCTCAACACGTGGCGCGTGAGGTCTCCACAGTACATCGATGTTGTCGCCAGTGGTCGGCGGAAGGTGCACGTGCCCGTCGACCTGGGACCGGACCGCAGCGACGCACGGATGCACGCCAAGACCGTAGGATCCTACGCAGTGCCGTAGGGGACCGCACCGCCACTTCCCAGCAAATTAGGGACACTGTTGCTCCTGGGGTATCGGCGAGGACCATTCGCAACCGTCTCCATGAAGCTG
This sequence comes from Schistocerca americana, assembly GCF_021461395.2. Lineage (NCBI taxonomy): Eukaryota > Metazoa > Arthropoda > Insecta > Orthoptera > Acrididae > Schistocerca > Schistocerca americana. The sequence goes on along the minus strand of NC_060124.1, from coordinate 365,862,657 downwards.
GGCTACGGTCCCGCACACCGTCAGGCCGTCTTCCGCTCACGCCCCAACATCGTGCAGCCCGCCTCCAGTGGTGTCGCGACAGGCGTGAATGGAGGGACGAATGGAGACGTGTCGTCTTCAGCGATGAGAGTCGCTTCTGCCTTGGTGCCAATGATGGTCGTATGCGTGTTTGGCGCCGTGCAGGTGAGCGCCACAATCAGGACTGCATACGACCGAGGCACACAGGGCCAACACCCGGCATCATGGTGTGGGGAGCGATCTCCTACACTGGCCGTACACCACTGGTGATCGTCGAGGGGACACTGAATAGTGCACGGTACATCCAAACCGTCATCGAACCCATCGTTCTACCATTCCTAGACCGGCAAGGGAACTTGCTGTTCCAACAGGACAATGCACGTCCGCATGTATCCCGTGCCACCCAACGTGCTCTAGAAGGTGTAAGTCAACTACCCTGGCCAGCAAGATCTCCGGATCTGTCCCCCATTGAGCATGTTTGGGACTGGATGAAGCGTCGTCTCACGCGGTCTGCACGTCCAGCACGAACGCTGGTCCAACTGAGGCGCCACGTGGAAATGGCATGGCAAGCCGTTCCACAGGACTACATCCAGCATCTCTACGATCGTCTCCATGGGAGAATAGCAGCCTGCATTGCTGCGAAAGGTGGCTATACACTGTACTAGTGCCGACATTGTGCATGCTCTGTTGCCTGTGTCTATGTGCCTGTGGTTCTGTCAGTGTCATCTTGTGATGTATCTGACCCCAGGAATGTGTCAATAAAGTTTCCCCTTCCTGGGACAATGAATTCACGGTGTTCTTATTTCAATTTCCAGGAGTGTACATACCCGTGTGATACGCCAAAATCAGAACATTTGAGTCAGAAGAGACCTAGCTGATGTCCAGTGTGTCGATTCAAATTCTTCATTATTACTTTATGAAGAAACCCCTTTTGTGACTGTTTCAGTCTCTACTGGATTAACTTTGGTGCAAAGTATGTTTAAGATTATTTAGCATAGACGTATATGAAAACTGCACCTACAGTCAAAATTTTGTGTGGGCTCTCTCAGATATATTTCTTCAGAAGTCCGTAAGGTCAGTTTTGTATTATTGTAATAAATACGGATAACAAAGCAAAAAAAGTGGTCAGCGCATCTGGATACTATGCAGAAGACCTGAGTTCGACTCCTCGTACTACCAGAAATATTTTTATTGGTTGGAGGACTGGAACCGGGTGCGCTAGACCTCGAGATGCCCAGTGAGAAGCGGCTTTATTGAGAGATAGAGGCTCGAAGGTTAATAAAGCTGACAATTGCTGGGATAGTGGTATGCTGATCCCAAACCTCTCCATATGGCATTCAAATGACGCCATTGGCAGATGACAAGACGGCGGAGGGTTTGTCTTGATTGGGCCCAGAACGTGGAGCTTTGCTTTGTAGTTGGTTCTGGGAAAATTTCTCTTTTCAGTAATGACGTATTTCAATTTCTCTGTGTTTTGCATAGGTCCCCCACAGTCGGGCTGGATACCACTGCTGATTTGTCAGGATGCAGACCAAGGACCTTTGCGGCGTTGTCAGACACAGTAAAACATAGTTCAGAGTATTCCACTTATTGCTCAGTATGCAAGTCGTCGCCAAGTCTTCTGCGATGGCTGGTGGCTACGTAGTCACCAGAGGAATCTGTTGAATCCAACAGCAGACTCAAGACTGCTGCATCAGCCCAGAGTGGAAGTCAATGACATCTTGGTGCACCGTTTTGCCGCCCACTGGTAGACATCCCTTTTGGTAGCCCTGCTTGGAGATCGCAGTGACCATTGTGTGTGTGTGATTCACACTCCTTTTCGGGGAGTACTTAGTCCCTCAGAGATCACTGCTCGCTTTGTCTCATCTGGTGGACCACGATGTTGGATGCCGCGATGTCATGACCTTGCCCACCAATACAGTAGGTTGTCAGACTCGTGCGACGCTGGAGTTTTAGGGCATTTTCTGCCATGAATTGGAGCCATGCTGCTAGATCTGTGGACTACCCATCAGCGCTGCCTGCTGTGCTGACTTCAGTACTGGATACTGGACTTCATAATCCGTGGCTACGGATCGATTTTCTCATAAGGCAGCAAGTGTAAGACCAACAGTAGAACATTCTCACACACAAGATGTTACCATACCATACAGAGAGAATCGTCCGCCTGCTTAGCTGGGTGGTAACGTACTCGCCTCCCATGCAAGCGGACCCGGATTCGATTCCCGGCCGGGTTGGAAATTTTCTCCGCTCGGGGACTGGGTGTTGTGTTGTCCTCATCATCATTTCATCCTCATCACCGGCACGCAAGTCGCCCAATGTGGAGTCGACTGAAATAAGACTTGCGCTTGGCGGCCGAACTTCCCCGGATGGGACCTCTCGGCCAACGATGCCGTACGCTCATTTCCACAGAGAGAATCGAAGGAAGGAAGGAAGGAAATTGGGTCTAACGTCCCGTAGACATCGAGGTCATTAGAGACGGAGCACAAGCTCGGATTGTGTAAAGGATGGGGAATGAAATTGGCTGTACCCTTTCAAGGAACCATCCCAGCATCTGCCTGGAGCGATTTACGGAAATTACGGAAAACCTAAATTTAGATGGCTGGACGCGTATTTGAACTTCGTCCTCCCGAATGAGAGTCCAGTGTGCTAACCACTGCGTCACCTATTTCGGTACGTGAGAATCGAGAGTGAACGACATGAACACCAGCGATCCTAACAATCGAGTGGTCTGGGCTGTAAGGGTCATCCAGGAGAGGCACTGTTCTACGAAGTTATTCGTAATGACCGAATCGGTTCCGTTCTTTTCGAGTTGTCAGCGGTCTTCATTTCCGCTACATTTTCTTAACGAATTTAGTAGCGTGTCCTTACTGCTTAGTCGAACACCGGCTAGGCAGTATCGCGTTCTACCTAGCGTTTCTTAGCTTTTGTTACGAATGCTGTTCGGCCTGCACTCTTCTGCACTTTACGTCGAGCTCGCTCAAGAGTGTCGAGGGTGCTGTCTTTCTGACCGAGTAACAGTGTTGAATTGTTTACGCTTCGGGGGTGGCGACTGTTAATACTTCTGCGTGATTGAGTAACGCCGGCTATTCAAACTCCCGTTTCATTACTAATTCGTCGAGTGACAATTTTGTTAAAGTTTTAACATATGCAGTATCCATCTTTGCATTGCCAGCTTTCAATTCAATATTGTTGAAACACAGCTAGCTTTCGTGAGAGCAGGACTGGCTGTTGTACGCTTTCGTTCTTTCCAGCAGCTGGCTAGTAGGGGGGCGCAGGGAATCCCTTTTGGGACAAGTTCCAGAATTCGTCTAATGACCAAAGGAAACCTCCAAAGAAGTTGGTCGGACTGGACAATTGGATCTATACTTTAATTTATTTCTGTCTCCCGCCGTCGCAGACAAAAATTAAAATTTTATTTAGGTATATGTATGTATGTGTATGGTAACGGCCTTGCCACAGTGGATACACCGGTTCCCGTCAAATCACCGAAGTTAAGCACTGTCGGGCGTGGCCAGCACTTGGATGGATGACCATCCAGATCGCCATGCGCTTTTGCCGTTTTTCGGGGTGCACTCAGCCTCGTGATGCAAACTGAGGAACTACTCGACCGAATAGTAACGGCTCCGGTCAAAGAAAACCATCGTAACGACCAGGAGGTCGGTGTGCTGACCACATGCCCCTCCTCATCCGCATCCTCATCTGAAGATGACACGTCGGTCGGATGATCCCGATGGGCCACTTGTGGCCTGAAGACGGAGTGCATGTATGTGTATGCATTAACACTGTCTGATCAAAAATATCTGGACACCACTATGTACGCTGAACTGGCCAACAGATTTCACAAGAGGCGGACCCACCATTATAAAAATAATCAGGGGGTATTGCGTTATCAGCAGGAAAACAGCAACAGAAGAATGGGTCGATCAGTAGAGCTCATTGATTTGGAATGTGGACTAGTCATTGGATATCACCAGAGTAACAAATCCATCAAAGACATTTTTACCGCTCTGAAGCTGCCCAAGTGACTGCTCGCGATACAGTGTGAAGTGGAAATGCGAAGGAACAACAGCAGCTAAACCAAGATCACGTACTGACTGGGGACAGAGCATTGCGGAGGGGATTGTAAAAATGACATGAAACCAGCGGATTGAATCACTCGTGAGGTACAAACTGCTGCCAGCAGTCTAGGTAGCACAATAAGTAGTTCAATGGTCTAGTAGCTACTCAGAATCCACCTATTTCCGTAGTCAGTGCTGAGCGACTATTGATGTAGGGTAAAGAGCGGCGGCATAGGACGTTGCATGGTTGGAAAAGAGTGGCATGAAGTGAGAGTTTTCTGTGACAGTCCGATAAAAGGATTCGTGTTTTGCAAATCCCTGGCGAATTTTATCTACAGTATATGAGCACATTTTTCAGCATTGTGTACCGTGTACTGTACAGGAATAGTTTGGGGACAATCATTGTAATCAGCATGACAATGCGCCCTGTAATAAAGCAGCTCCTGCGAGACAATGGTTTGTGGACAGTAACCAAATGGAACACCTTTGGGATTAGTCAGAATGGCGACCTCGCTCCAGACCCCAGCATTCAGCACCACTGTCTTCTCCGATTTCGGCTCTTGAGGACGTATGGGACCACAGAAATTCAGACAACTCACTGAATGAGTTCCTAGCAGAGCTGAAGCCGTTCGTAAAGGCTTCCTGATAGCTCTAAATGTATACGTGATAAGCAATTTAAATAGCCATAATGCTTGCACAAAATGACCCTGCAGATGGTCAAGTAGGCTTGCACAAAATGCTTGATATTGCATGCTTGTCAGGCTTGCAGTTAGATGTGTGGGCGCCTTTGTGGTATTCGAAGGAAAGGTGGGGAGGGAGACAAACGCTAAGCTACAGTAGGCAGATTCAAATGGATGTAGGTTCTTGTAGTCATTAAGAGATAGGCTTGCACAGTATAAAGCCGAGTAGATAGCTGCATCAAAGTTCGGAATCAAGACCAAAACACAAAAGGTGATTAGGCAGGTCCCATGTTACAAAGATTCCGCCAGACCTAAGCGGCGGATCTAACTATCAACAAGGCATGCCCTATCATTACAAGCAGCCTACAGCCTATCCCTCTGTGGAAGCTTCCGTCAAGAAGTAGGAAGCAGAAAAGAAAACACGCTCACTGTTGCAGTCGAGAAAGCTCCTGTAAGATTTTACCATGTGGTACAACGTCACAAAAATAAACAGAAAACACATTTACAAAACATATAGTAGAACAATAAATAGTACTCATTCAACCACGAAAAACGAAGTCGATACGTCACTGTTTTCTGCTGCAGAATTTATCCATAACTTTGGAGTTAGTTAGTTAGTTACGTGTTCCATTGATCGAAAGCACGGAAAAACCGTTATGATGTGGAACGTGTCAAATGCACAATAAATGCGCACAGGAAACAAGTTTTTTTTTATTATAGTGTTATACCTAAATATTTCAGTTACACTACTGGTCATTACAATTTCTACACCAAGAAGAAATGCAGATGATAGATGGGTATTCATTGGACAAATATATTATACTAGAACTGACATTTGATTGCATTTTCACGCAGATCGGTCTGACGGAGGAGATAGAGAAGATCCAAAGAAGAGCGGCACGTTTCGTCACAGGGTTATTTGGTAACCGTGATAGCGTTACGGAGATGTTTAATAAACTCAAGTGGCAGACTCTGCAAGAGAGGCGCTCTGCATCGCGTTGTAGCTTGCTCGCCAGGTTTCGAGAGGGTGCGTTTCTGGATGAGATATCGAATATATTGCTTCCCCCTACTTATACCTCCCGAGGAGATCACGAATGTAAAATTAGAGAGATTAGAGCGCGCACGGAGGCTTTCAGACAGTCGTTCTTCCCGCGAACCATACGCGACTGGAACAGGAAAGGGAGGTAATGACAGTGGCACGTAAAGTGCCCTCCGCCACACACCGTTGGGTGGCTTGCGGAGTATCAATGTAGATGTAGATGTAGTTTGGGTGCATAGATCCTGAGAAATCAGTACCCAGAACAACCACCTCTGGCCGTAATAACGGCCTTGATACGCCTGGGCATTGAGTCAAGCAGAGCTTGGATGGCGTGTACAGGTACAGCTGCACATTCAGCTTCAACGCGATACCACAGTTCATCAAGAGTAGTGACTGACGTATTGTGACGAGCCAGTTGCTCGGCCACCATTGACCAGACGTTTTCATTTGGTGAGAGATCTGGAGAATGTGCTGGCCAGGGCAGCAGTCGAACATTTTCTGTATCCAGAAAGACCCGTACAGGACCTGCAACATGCGGTCGTGCATTATCCTGCTGAAACGTAGGGTTTCGCACGGATCGAATGAAGGGTAGAGCCACGGGTCGTAACACATCTGAAATGTAAAGTCCAGTGTTGAAAGTGCCGTCAATGCGAACAAGAGGTGACCGAGACGTGTAATCAATTGCACCCCATACGATCACTCCAGGTGATACGCCGATATGGCGATGACGAATACACGCATCCAATGTGCGTTCACCGCGATGTCGCCAAACACGGATGCGACCATCATGATGCTGTAAACAGACCCTGGATTCATCCGAAAAAATGACGATTTGACATTCGTGCGCCCAGGTTCGTCGTTGAGTACACCATCGTAGGCACTCCTGTCTGTGATGCGGTGTCAAGGGTAACAGCAGCCATGGTCTCCGAGCTGATAGTCCATGCTGCTGCAAACGTCGTCGAACTGTTCGTGCAGATAGTTATTGTCTTGCAAACGTCCCCATCTGTTGACTCATGGATCGAGACGTGGCTGCACGATCCGTTACAATCATGCGGATAAGATGCCTGTCATCTCGACTGCTAGTGATACAAGACCGTTGGGATCGAGCACGGCGTTCCGTATTACCCTCCTGAACCCACCGATTCCATATTGTGCTAACAGTCATTGGATCTCGACCCACGCGAGCAGCAATGTCGCGATACGATAAACCGTCATCGCTATAGGCTACAATCCGACCTTTATCAAAGTCGGAAACGTGATGGTACGCATTTCTCCTCCTTACACGAGGCATCACATCAACGTTTCACCAGGCAACGCCGGTCAACTGCTGCATGTGTAAATGCTCTGAAAAGCTAATCATTTGCGTATCACAGCATCTTCTTCCTGTCGGCTAAATTTCGCGTCTGTAGCACGCCATTTTCGTGGTGCAGCAATTTTAATGGCCAGTAGTGTATCTATTCCATTCCCTTAAATGGCACAAAATGCATATATTATATCTCCAGATTTATTTACTCATATTCAAGAATTCATGTGTGGTATAGAAGGAGTTGTCAAGGAGATATGATTTCAATTTGTTGAAATCCTCGATGTTGGTTACCATGTTCTTCTTATTTCTGCCGCTTAAACCCATCCTGAGAATTCACGACATATTCAGATAAAACGGCAAAACATTTGTATCAAGAAAGAATATAAATGTCAGTGCTGATCCCAGAAACTGCTACAAACGCGAAGAAGGGGAAAAAACAAACGAGTGTGGTATCATCAGGTCGCAGTTGCACACTAAAGTTGATCACTGACGTCGGCACCCTAGAGGTCAGTGAAGTCCCGCTGCAGGGGGAGGTATTCCTGGAAGACCACGCTTCTCTCTCAGCACAGTAGCACTCTCGCACGGAGGTCATTATAGAGACGAGCATGGAAACGCGCTGCCCTAGTTCGTGACCTCAGCTGTAGTAGTTAACATCATCGAGTAGGACTAATATGTTATTCAATTCTCAGATGGAAATATACTTTTGTAAATGTTGAACATTGTACTTTAAGAGAACACTTTGTTAAATAGTACATCAAATGCCAGCCGTTGTGGTCGAGCGATTCTAGGCGCTTCAGTCTGGAAACATGCGACCGCAACGGTCGCAGGTTCGAATCCCGCCTCGAGCATGGATGTGTGTGATGTCTTTAGGTTAGTTAGGTTTAAGTGGTTGTAAGTTCTAGGGGACTGATGATCTCAGATGTTAAGTCCCATAGCGCTCAGAGCCATTTGAACCAGTACATCAAATGATGCTTTGTTAGTCAATGACAGTTGTAAATTTTCAAGCACTTCTGTAGCAAAGGATTGTATCAATTTAAGAACATCTCTTTATTCATTCGTGTAATAAAAAAAAATGGCTCCGAGCACTATGGGACTTAACTGCTGAGGTCATTAGTCCCCTATAACTTAGAACTACTTAAATCTAACTAACCTAATGACATCACACACATCCATGCCCGAGGCAGGATTCGAATCTGCGACCGTAGCGGTCTCGTGGTTCCAGACTGTAACACCTAGAACCGCTCGGCCACTCCGGCCGGCCATTCATGTAATAAAATGAACTAATATTCCATACCTTGTAGTTCAGATGAACCATCCCCCACAGCAGTCAAAGCACCCACAGTTGTGGGCGGACAATTGTAGTTTGATGTGGTCATATAAACGAACCTACAACAGGGTGGAACCTAGGTCCTTCAGCTCTGTAATTCGACATCTCTAATCACACGACCGTGCTGAACACACAGATTATTTGACGATATTATTCAAATTGCTCTGAGTAGTATGGGACTTAACTTCTGAGGTCATCAGTCCCCTATAACTTAGAACTACTTAAACCTAACTAACTTAAGGACAACAAACACAGCCAGGCCCGAGGCAGGATTCAAACCTGCGACCGTAGCAGTCTCGCGGTTCCAGATAAAGCGCCTAGAACCGCTCGGGCACAGCTGCCGGCAACGATATTATTAATTGACATTTAATTTTAAGAAATCATAACTATGGTGACGTGTCTGTGATAAAACTTCGGAGCACCAAAAACATTAGTAATCTAAATCTGCATGCAGGTGAAACATAGTGCTTTTCGGTCGGCCTTCTAACTGGCTTATTATTAGCCGGTTGCTTAGAAATGAGACAGTGCGGTGGTGTTATTGCTAGACTCCATGTATTGCGTTCTTGTTCCTACTCTGATGGTGTTACGTGGATTGGAGAATAATAGTGCCGGCGGGGTTGACATCACATCAGCAGGTGCAGTCAAACACAGACAGCTGCGTCACTTCTCTGAGTAAATCGCAGCGAGGCTGAAATCATTTTTCACTCATTACTAAGGTTTCTAGTTATTACAGAAGCCGGCCGCTGTGACCGAGCGGTTCTAGGCGCTTCAGTCCGGAACCGCCCTGCTGCTACGGTCGCAGGTTCGAATTGTGCCTGCCTCGGGCATGGATGTGTGTGATATCCTTAGGTTGGTTAGGTTTAAGTAGTTCTAAGTCTAGGGGACTGATGACCTTAGATGTTAAGTCCCATAGTACTTAGAGCCATTTAGTTATTACAGAGAAAGCGCAAAACACTTTTTCGTCCGTTTTGTTTACATACCAGTACGAAATCGGAAACAAACTATATGTTTTTAGTTTAATTTCCGGCTCCCATTCGAAGAGAAATGCCGTATCCTTAGTGTGATGTTTACAGTGAGCTGTAGCACATTAGCACATGATCACCTGCTGCAACTGTGTTTACTTGTAGCATTCTAAGCACTCAAAGCACTGAACAAGATAGCAAAATACAAAGGTTTAGAAGAATCCGATATCTTGAAATACTCGTAGATGATAATTGATCACACAGAAGAGTGGACTATCAAGACGTCGCAGCCAACTGCATTCTGCTGCCACAAGGAGCATGCCAATCTTTTAGAGATAGGGTTTCGATTCAGATCAGCTTCAGCCCACTTTTTATACGGTCACTTATTCCATCCTTGTGTAACATGGAAGACTTACCAAAAGCCGGCCGCTGTGGCCGAGCAGTTCTAAGCGCTTCAGTCTGGAACCGCGCGACCGTTACGGTCGCAGGTTCGAATCCTGCCTCGGGCATGGGTGTGTGTGATATCCTTAGGTTAGTTGGGTTTAAGTAGTTCTAAGTTCTAGGGGACTGATGACCTCAGATGTTAAGTCCCATAGTGCTGAGAGCCATTTGAACCATTTGAACTTACCAAAAGGTACCACCACTGTTCTAGAAGTTGCCAAATTCTAGAAGCCGTTGCCTACATTTCTAGTCTTTCTCCTCTGTTGGGTTGTGTTGTTTGGGGGAGGAGACCAGACAGCGAGGTCTTCGGTCTCATCGGATCAGGGAAGGATGGGGAAGGAAGTCGCCCGTGCCCTTTCAAAGGAACCATCCCGGCATTTGCCTGGTGCGATTTAGGGAAATCACGGAAAACCTAAATCAGGATGGCCGGACCTGGGATTGAACCGTCGTCCTCCCGAATGCGAGTGCAGTGTGCTCTCCTCTATTCTAGTTTAAAATGTATACTCGTATTCTGTTTGCTTTCGATATGCAAGTGCGAAGGAAAGGTCAAAAACTGTGCTGTAAGAACAGCCAAAGTATTCATAGTAAAACATAGAAGGAGAATGGTGTATATATGCAGACTGAAGCAACAAATGAAAATTTGTACCACGGCCAGTATTCGAAACTGAGTCTGCTGATGTGCTAACCACTGCACCACCCTGGCAAAGTGGCTTTGCACAACTGCATGCACTACCCTGGCAGCAGACTCAGGCTCGAATCCCCGCCTTGGTACAAATTTTCATTCGTCGATTCAATCTGCATACATACATTATACATGTGTGAGAATTGAAAAGGTCTATTTGACAAAAGTAAAAGTTAAGATGAAAATGGTTATATATATTTCTAGATGTACATACATACTCTGCAAACTACTGTGCATAACAGTTAGGGTTTCTTCCCATTCAAATCGTGTATGGGGCGCGGGTAGAATGACTACTTAAATGTCTCTCTGCATGCTGCAAGAGGTATATTTAAGTTGTAAACTCTCCATTTTTTCTCACAAACTAATCACACGAAAACTGTGAAACTTGTGCATTACGCGACGTACTCTCCCTGCAGCTGTACACATTTTGCACAATATCGGTACCAAGATTCCATGGTTGCTGCGAACGCTTCTTCAGGAATCCGGATTGACCACTAGAAAAGAGTTGACCCAGTAATGGCTTGGCTAGTGCATGTGTGGTAACCGGGAGTGTATTTTATCATTGGAAATAGTCAAAAGTCCCTAGGAGCCTGGTCAAGTGAGTAGGGATCATGAGACATCACTTCGAAGTTGCTGTCACGAAAAACTTGCAGTGTCGTAGCCCCCCAATGCGCTGGTGCGTTGTTTTGGTGAAACAGCACACATACATTCTTTTCTGGTTGTTTTTCACACAGTGCTGGAAGAAGCTTGTTGTTCAAAACATATTGGTAGGATGGAACTGTCCCCGTATTGTCCTATGGAATGCAATGAATAAGGATTACGCATTCGCTGTCTCTGAACACGCCCACCACTATTATTTCAGTATTGGCGCTTACCCGAAATACACTCCTGGAAATGGAAAAAAGAACACATTGACACCGGTGTGTCAGACCCACCATACTTGCTCCGGACACTGCGAGAGGGCTGTACAAGCAATGATCACACGCACGGCACAGCGGACACACCAGGAACCACGGTGTTGGCCGTCGAATGGCGCTAGCTGCGCAGCATTTGTGCACCGCCGCCGTCAGTGTCAGCCAGTTTGCCGTGGCATACGGAGCTCCATCGCAGTCTTTAACACTGGTAGCATGCCGCGAAAGCGTGGACGTGAACCGTATGTGGAGTTGACGGACTTTGAGCGAGGGCGTATAGTGGGCATGCGGGAGGCCGGGTGGACGTACCGCCGAATTGCTCAACACGTGGGGCGTGAGGTCTCCACAGTACATCGATGTTGTCGCCAGTGGTCGGCGGAAGGTGCACGTGCCCGTCGACCTGGGACCGGACCGCAGCGACGCACGGATGCACGCCAAGACCGTAGGATCCTACGCAGTGCCGTAGGGGACCGCACCGCCACTTCCCAGCAAATTAGGGACACTGTTGCTCCTGGGGTATCGGCGAGGACCATTCGCAACCGTCTCCATGAAGCTGGGCTACGGTCCCGCACACCGTTAGGCCGTCTTCCGCTCACGCCCCAACATCGTGCAGCCCGCCTCCAGTGGTGTCGCGACAGGCGTGAATGGAGGGACGAATGGAGACGTGTCGTCTTCAGCGATGAGAGTCGCTTCTGCCTTGGTGCCAATGATGGTCGTATGCGTGTTTGGCGCCGTGCAGGTGAGCGCCACAATCAGGACTGCATACGACCGAGGCACACAGGGCCAACACCCGGCATCATGGTGTGCGGAGCGATCTCCTACACTGGCCGTACACCACTGGTGATCGTCGAGGGGACACTGAATAGTGCACGGTACATCCAAACCGTCATCGAACCCATCGCTCTACCATTCCTAGACCGGCAAGGGAACTTGCTGTTCCAACAGGACAATGCACGTCCGCATGTATCCCGTGCCACCCAACGTGCTCTAGAAGGTGTAAGTCAACTACCCTGGCCAGCAAGATCTCCGGATCTGTCCCCCATTGAGCATGTTTGGGACTGGATGAAGCGTCGTCTCACGCGGTCTGCACGTCCAGCACGAACGCTTGTCCAACTGAGGCGCCAGGTGGAAATGGCATGGCAAGCCGTTCCACAGGACTACATCCAGCATCTCTACGATCGTCTCCATGGGAGAATAGCAGCCTGCATTGCTGCGAAAGGTGGATATACACTGTACTAGTGCCGACATTGTGCATGCTCTGTTGCCTGTGTCTATGTGCCTGTGGTTCTGTCAGTGTGATCATGTGATGTATCTGACCCCAGGAATGTGTCAATAAAGTTTCCCCTTCCTGGGACAATGAATTCACGGTGTTCTTATTTCAATTTCCAGGAGTGTATTTTTGGTGGCGGTAAGTGTATGTGCTTCTACTGACCTGACTGGCGCTTCGTTTCAGGATTGAAAAACGACAACCATGTCTCATCTATTGTCACAACCGATGAAAAGAACGTCCCAGTCAAGCCGTCATGACGCGTCAACAATGCCTGACAACAGTCCGCGTGCGCAGCCTTGTGGTTGTCTGTCAGCATTCGTGGCACCCACTTGGAGGACGTTTTTCGCATTTTCAGGTCTTCGTGCAGGATTGTGCGCACAGTTCCCATGGAAATGCCAACGCTGCTGGCGACGTGTTCCACTCTCATTCGCTATCTCCATTCGTTCGATCGCGTCGTAGGCCGGTTGGTGCGAGGCAAGTCTTGGTTTGTTGTCACGTGACGTGCTGCCTTCCTTGAAGTGTCACACCAATGCACGCACATTAGCCACACCTATGACACCGTCACCGTATGTCTCACTCAACCGGTGGTGAATTCAGTCAATGTCGCACTACGCAAATAGAGAAGAACGGATGATTAGATTATGTTCTTGTAATGACAACGTCGCCATTTTATGTACTCGTTAGCACTGCTGCCGCTAGAATTCTGTGTACCTTACAGTGCTGCGACCCTCTCACATATTCACAACGAGTGCACGCGTATTTTAAAACGAACTGCATGTTTCTACCTGTTTCCAGTCCTGAGAAAAGAAAGGGGGGCATTATAACTTGAATGCACCTCGTCATTAGCCCAATTTTGTGTTTATAGTCCCTACGGTAGGGCGTTGAGCAATATGTTTGGATTATTCGCTTAACACTCGTTCTTCAAACTTCGGAAGTAGGCCCTCGTGGGATAATTTGTGTCTATCTTCAAGAGTCTGTTAATACAGGTTTTTCAATATTTCCGGTTACCCTCTTCCGCAAGTCAGACAAACCTGTGGCCACCCGTGCCACTCTTCTTTGTTGTATGCCTTCAGTTTCCACTGTTATTCCTATTTTGATATGGGCCCTACTCCTTTGAGCAATATTATTGAGCTAGGACGCACAAGTGATTTGTAAATAGTCTCATTTGTAGACTTCCTGCGTTTTTTCCAGTATCCTGCCAATGAACTGAAATCTGCCACGAGCCTTATCTACGACTCAGCCTATGTGATCATGTTGTTTCATATCACTACAGATTGTTACGCCCAGACATTTGTCGCTACTAAAAATACTTTTGATTGCATGAAAAGACATAAAACAAAGAAACACGCTTCGAAACGCATTAGCTTTCATAATCAAAGGTAAATAGTGTATCTGAGTTTAAAATCCCTCTCATCTGAGAGACATTTCACAACAGACCTTTCGTTTTTAACGGAATATTATTCCTTCTCAATTTACACACATAAAAAAAAGTTTTGAATCACCCCAGTTCCCAGAACTCCTGAAGACATTCGTCGATTGTGGATATTGTATCACAGACACAGTCCCTTTGACTGTTCAGAGATGTCACTAAACCAGCCCAAAGATGTAAACAACCATGCATAAGCAGCGCCTATTAGACGGAGGGTGTCCGACAGCCGATCAGCTCCAGCCATTCCACCAGGAAGGAGGTATACGGCTCCTGTTGTCTGTAGTTTAACCATGCCTAGACGGTCAATACCGCGGTTCGATCGCGTCCGCATTGTTAGTTGTGTCAGGAAGGGCACTCAACAAGGGAAGTGTCCAGGCGTCTCGGAGTGAACCAAAGCAATATTGTTCAGACATGGACGAGATACAGAGAGACAGGAACTGTCGATGACAGCCGGCCGAAGTGGCCGTGCGGTTAAAGGCACTGCAGTCTGGAACCGCGTGACCGCTACGATCGCAGGTTCGAATCCTGCCTCGGGCATGGATGTTTGTGATGTCCTTAGGTTAGTTAGGTTTAACTAGTTCTAAGTTCTAGGGGACTAATGACCTCAGCAGTTGAGTCCCATAGTGCTCAGAGCCAGCCTGTCGATGACATGCCTCGCTCAGGCCGCCCAAGGAAAACTACTGCAGTGGATGACCGCTAGCTACGGATTATGGCTTGGAGGAACCATGGCAGCAACGCCACCATGTTGAATAATGCTTTTTGTGCAGCCACAGGACGTCGTGTTACGACTCAAACTGTGCGCAATAAGCTGAATGATGCGCAACTTCACTCCTGACGTCCATGGCGACGTCCATCTTTGCAACCACGACACCATGCAGCGCAGTACAGATGAACCCAACAACATGCCGAATTGACCGCTCGGGATTGGCATAACGTTCTCTTCACCGATGAGTGTCGCATATGCCTTCAACCAGACAACTGTCGGAGACCTGTTTGGAGGCAACCCGGTCAGGCTGAACGCCTTAGACACACTGTACAGCGAATGCAGCAAGGTGGAGATTCCCTGCTGTTTTGGGGTGGCATGGGCTGACGTACGCCGCTGGTGGTCATGGAAGGCGCCGTAATGGCTGTACGATGTGTTAATGCCATCCTCCGACCGATAGTGCAACCATATCGGCAGCATATTGGCGAGGCACTCGTCTTCATGGACGACAATTCGCTCCCAAAAAAATGTTCAAATGTGTGTGAAATCTTATGGAATTTAACTGCTAAGGTCATCAGTCCCTAAGTTTACACACACACCCATGCCCGTGGGAGGACTCGAACCTCCGCCGGGACTAGCCGCACAATCTATGACTGCAGCCCCTAGACCGCTCGACTAATTCCGCGAATTCGAGCCCCATCGTGCACATCTTGTGAATGACGTACTTCAGGATAACGACATCGCTCGATTAGAGTGGCCAGCATGTTCTCCAGACATGAACCCCATCGAACATGCCTGGGATAGATTGAAAAGGGCTGTTTATGGACGACGTGACCCACCAACCACTCTGAGGGATCTACGTCGAATCGCCCTTGAGGAGTGGGACAATCTGGACCAACAGTGCCTTGATGTACTTGTGGATAGTATGCCACGACGAATACAGCCACGCATCAATGCAAGAGGACGTGCTACTGGGTATTAGCGGTACCGGTGTGTACAGTAATCCGGACCACCACCTCTGAAGGTCTCGCTGTATTGTCGTACAACATGCAGTGTGTGGTTTTCATAAACAATAAAAAGGGTGGAAATGATGTTTATGTTGAAGTCTATTCCAATTTTCTGTGCCGGTTACGGAACTCACGGAACCAAGGTGATGCAAAACGTTTTTTTATGCGTGTATTTTTTATGCTCATTATTTTATACAATGTCCAGCCACCTGTCAAAAGCCTGAATATCTTTTCCAGCGCCGACCGCTGTAGGATGTGCAGGAAAAGTCACTGAGGTTCTGGAAGGTGTCGAGAGGGATGTAGAACTATACCGACTTCAGTGGCGTGGCCAGCTGTATTTCTCGGCTGAAGATGAATGGCGAGCAGTTTCATCGAGGTGCTACCACGGATTGTAGAATAGGTTTAAATCCGAGGAGTTTGGTGGCCAGAAGAGTACGATAAAGGGTTGCACCATGTACGTACTCTGAGAGCTATGTGACACGTTGCATTGTCCTCCTGGTAGATGCCGTTGTGCCGAGGAAAAATAAACTGCATGTAGAGGTGGATATGGTCCTTAAGGTTAGATGCATACTTTTGTTAATATATTGTGCCTTCTATAATGATGAGATCACTCACGGAATACCATGAAAACATTCCCCAGACCATAACTTTCCCTCCCCCATCCTGACCCTTCCAACGGTTGTTGCATGATATCTGCTTTCTGCACGATGGTGCATAAAACGTGATTTATCTGAAAAGGCCACCTGATACCACTCAGTGGATGTCCTGTTGCGTTACTGACTTGCATATTGCAGCAAATTCACGGATGAACACCAGCCAGCATAGGTGGATGAATCAAACGGCAGCTGCGGTGACCCATATGCAACAAAGTTCGCTGAAAGGTAATTGAGGAAACGCTATTCGTAGCCACTTAGTTCATCTGCGCAAATGCGCAAAGTTGCACGTCTATTTGCCTGCACGCATCTCTGCAGCTGTCGTTCACCCGTGTCACTTATGGCCTGGGCTGCACAGTTACTCGGCGCCAATTTTGTGTAGCGCCATTTTGCCATACCTGGTGTAGCTTAACCACTGTGGCATAAGAGCAATTTTCAAACTCGGCCACTTCGGGAATGCTACCACCCTTGGGCTGAAAGCCAATGATCATGCCCCTTCGGACATCATACAAATCGCTCCATTTCCGTGTTACAACGACTGCACTGTTTTCCGCATCCCTCCGACACACTTCATACCCTCCAGAGCTAGTGCTGCCATCAACCGTCTGCGAGTGGTTATCACACGTTGACGTCGAACATAGGCGGTGGTTACGTTAATATGACTGTACCGTGTATCTATGGTGTGCAACTAAATTCCCATTACAGACGTTGAAGACCTGTAGTTGGATCAAGACAGTCAGGTTTATTGTAGGAATTCATGTCCGGAAACTTATCGTTTCCCGGTTACATTCAAAATACCATAACACACGTTCAAATCTCTCGCACTTTCGGCGAATGACTAGGGTATTATGCACGTCTTTCGCCGATCACCTGCCGTCCCATGGCCACTTTTACAGACTGCCAGGCACCTTTGCACTTCATCTTTGCTACGGTGTACCAGCGAGCTTCGGAGACGGTTGTACCAGCAGGGCCTTACATCCGAGTTTTTACTCCATGCAGGAAAAGGAAAGCGATGACGAGCACCAGAAATATAGCAGGCGGACTGAATTTGGATCACCAAACTGTCTGGCATGTTCTGTACAAGCTACACTTACAGCCCCCCAAAAGGTACAGGTAACGCAGCCACAGGATTCCGCGTCACGAGTCCACTTGTGCTAGCCGGTCGATGTGGCCGAGCGGTTCTAGGCGCTTCAGTCCAGAACCGCGTTGCCGCTACGGTCGCAGGTTCGAATCCTGCCTCAGGCGTGGATGTGTGTGATGTCCTTAGGTTAGTTAGGTTTAAGTAGTTCTAAGTCTAGGGGACTGATGATGTCCATAGGTTAGTTAGGTTTAAGTAGTTCTAAGTCTAGGGGACTGATGACCTCAGATATTAAGTCCCATAGTGCTTAGAGTCATTTTTTTTTCACTTGTGCTGGTAGTTCTTGCACGGTCGTGTGGACGAGCCCGACTGTCCAAGGCGGATCCTTTCCACTAATGAAGCCAAGTTCACCAGGGGATGTGTTCTTAGTTCCACAATAGTCACGAGTGGGCTGATGAAATTTGCTTGCTGCACGCCCTCATGGGTTTCGGGAATGATACGATCTGAACATTTGGGCAGGTTTCCTGGATGGATATGTGACTGGGCCATATCTCACGAGTGCCGCTTACTTGCGATTCCTTGACGGCTTACTGCATGGACTCTTGGAAAATGTGCCACTGCATGAGCGTCGAAAAATGTGGTTGCACACGATCGCACACCACCTCATTTTTCTCCTGTGGTCCGAGGCCATCTGGATCAAGGATTTGGGAAACAGTGGACAGGTCGTGATGACATGATTGCTTGGCCTGCGCGTTCTCCCGACTTGAACCCACTAGACTACTGTCTGTGGGGTCACATGAAATCCTGTGGCATCCAGGTAAGTCCTACTGGCACGGGTGATGACTGTGACAGATGCTGGAGGACCAGGGAGTGGTGATCGTGCGTTCTGAAACGTGGGTCGTAGGTAGTGTACAAGAGCTGACACCGGTAATCGTTACATTGAGCCCCGATTGTAACCGGACACAGACAATAGAGGGAGTCAGAAAGCAACGTGTGTTGTGCTATTTTGCGTGTAACGGGGAAACAGAACGTCTTCGGACATGAGTTCCTGTGCTAAACTTAGCTGCCTTGGTCCGCACTACGAGCATTCAAAACATGGAAAGAGACTTTAGTTACACCCTATATAAATCATCTAATTTCTGGACAGAACTGAGGAAGTTTTTAACTACTGGCACCTATTATGCGGACTGTTGCATGTATCTGTCTAAAGCCAGTGGTTCCCAACCTTTGTGGGACCATTACACCTCAGTGTAATCAGATAATCAGATATTATCTAGTACCCAACCACACCCTCTCTCGCAACTATCATCGACATCATTAGTGCTCGATTAGTCTGTACCATGGGAAACAACTTTCTTCACTTTTGCTTTTAAACTGACGAAAGATAATTGATATTTATTCTTTGTAGGTGTTTTGTTAAACCACAAACTAATATTCAATGAGACAGCTGGTACTTCATACTTTAATAATTTTTATAGAATGTTGAAGCAATTCTCAATGTACCGCGAATGCTACCTACGACTCCTCCTCAGAAAAGAAAGCTAACTAGCCATATCGAGGACAGACATTTGTTACAAAAATATGCTTCCTCTGCACCATTCTACTCTCTAACTTCACTCACTTCAACACATTCTGCAACTCCACTGAAAATCAACCAAGTTAACATAGGTATGCTATACTTACTGTCTGTAAATTACATGGTTGCTGGACTCCTTCTTTCTGAACTGACATCTTAGGGCCGCAAGTGCTTAGTGCCAGACACTGTCATTAATAATAATAATAATAATAATAATAATAATAATACACTGATGACAAAAAGTCCCAACACCAAGAAATAATTAATGTAGAGTAATGATATACATTTGATAGGTAATATATTTAAGCGACCACTGCAACTTCACAGGTTGTTGTTGTTGTGGTCTTCACTCCAGAGGCTGGTTTGATGCAGCTCTCCGTGCTACTCTATCCTGTGCAAGCTTCTTCATCTCCCAGTACTTACTGCAACTTACATCCTTCTGAATCTGCTTAGTGTATTCGTCTCTTGGTCTCCCTCTACGATTTTTACCCTCCACGCTGCTCTCCAATGCTAAATTAGTGATGCCTAGATGCCTCAGAACGTGCCCTTCCTACCAACCGATTCCTTCGTCTGGTCAAGTTGTGCCACAAATTCCTCTTGAAACGTCCCCTTTGAACAATTATACACGACTGTCCTTAACCTGACACACAATATTTTTAGCGCAACGCAATCCGACTTTCAAAAATCCCTACAACAGAATGGCCCTGACTAACATTAAACTATACCTTTCAGAAATCACTTACCTCACAAAAATCTTCCTTACTCGAACTACTACAATACAGCGAGCGCCACTACTGCCAGCTAAATAAAAGATTCAAACTACGGAAGGCACTAACTACTGATAGGGATAGTTAGCAAATGAAAGATATTAATAGAGAACAAACAATGTATTTACCTTAATATCATCATATATCTAGCAGTTCATGACAAATTACAAAACTCCGCCATCTCTCTCCCCACATCCACCACTGCTGGCGGCTCACCTGCAACTGCGCAACGCTACGCGCTGTTCACATCCAGCTGCCGCTGCCCAACACTACAATGGCAGACAACAATGCAAACTAGACACAGACTGCACACAGCACAGCCAGTGATTTTCATACAGAGGTGGCGTTACCAATAAAAAAACCTAAACAGCCTACTTACATAGCCCCCATGCTCCCCACAAAAAATTTTACAAATTGGTTTGGGCAGTGGCCAATACAGATTTGAAAAAATTTTGCATAATTACAATAACAAAGAAATCAAATGCACACACTTATTGATACAATGTTGGTCAAAAGCTAAAATTTTGTCACAGTCCATAAAGACAGTCCTGATCATTCATCATAATATAATTACAGTTTTTTTCGCAAAGTCTCATTAGTAAAAGAAATTGCACACAGAAGTAGTGGATTTCCATGCAGTCTTGAAGAAGTAGTGTTGTCCTTCCAACGGAAAGACAGCGCTGACTCTCGACATGCACACAGGTAATGGGCTACAACAGAGCAAACCCACAGCAGAGTCATTCGACGTTTTGAAGAATATTGGTAGGTAGGTCATCACAGAGCAGACCCACTGTAGTCCTAGTAGAGATTACGGTATTGGTGGGCCACCAGAGGGGCAGACATACTGTAGTCCTTGTAGAGACGGCCAGCAGCCATCTGTTGCGACTGTGCAGGTGCACAATCACCATCGAAGAGTCTTGCGGAGAATATAGCAAGTCCATAAACCACCACTTCTGCACTCACAAAGTTTTTTTTTAATTGTCCTTAGAACCAGCAATGCTGTTATCCAGTCCCTTACTGAATTATCAACACACGTGCAAGCACTAACAGTCCCTACTTCTCACATATTGTCCATATACTATGACCAACAGAAACGTGTGCAGTGAAATGTAACTTAATTTGAAGAACAGGTGTCTATACAATTATAAATTTACAGCATGAAAATACAATTACAAAGGTACAAAATACATCATTAAAGAACAATAATGTCTAAACATCTTTACAAAGAAAATAACATATTATCAGAAAAATTCTACAACATAGCTCTCATCAGCTAAACACATAAAGACAGGAAAAACACAAATACACAAGGGTACACAAACATATAGAGGGATAACACAAGGAAAGGACAGGTTTTGTTTTTTTGCAGTATTTGCAAACAAAACTTTCTTTGCTTCTTGGAGATCTCCCTTCATTCATCATTATTCCCAAAAAGTCCTATCTATACCTCTTTCCTGTATTCTATTCGTATTTCTTTCAAAATAATTATTTCTGATTGTACAATTCTCATTTTGGCCCAAATCTTTTTCATATAACTTCGCAATGCATTCTTTACCTATTCTCCATAGTCAGTTTTTTTATATAGTCTACCCCTCTTAAGCTAACTTAAATCTACTGAGCTCAGATGCTAAACTAAGGGATGAGGCAATGCAGCAGCGCAAAACAATTAACACAAACAGCAATGATAAAAAATACAAAAGGCAAAGCAAGCAGCATAAATTACAACTAATATAAGGCAATGAGCAGCAAACAAGAAAAATAAATGCATAGTAAAACTGGCTTAACAGCGTAATACAAAGTCAAATTCAGTAACATTATGCCTGGCAACCAGCAGCAGAAAATGAAATACCTAAACATGACATAGCTCAAGCAGAAAAAATAGTACACTAAAGATAACAATGCAGGCAAGGGAAATGTATATTCACATCTTAATGTCTATGTAATTAAAGTGGTGCACCACAAGAAGTTATTCTACCAGAAAAGTTACCAAGTACTTGAAAAGTAAATTATGTATGCAGTTCCTGTGAAGGTAAATGTCTTTCTGTGCTCCCTCAATTTTTTTTTTTGAAAAAACTTATTATTTACTCGATCTGTAGACAGAAAATATTTATATTAGTACATCTATAAAATTTTATTTTAACCAATGCTGCAGTGCCGCTAGAAACTAGATATTAAACAAAATGAGTAAATAAATACATAAAGCAAGCCATATGGCATTTTTCTCAACAAGCAAGACAATAGCCGTGAAATGTTTCTCATCGTTTCATTAGGCATTTTAGTAAATATCATAAATTAAGAGCTCCACAGTGTAATCATGTTTTCAAGTTTGAGGGTGTCGTATTTACGATGCTTTCTACAAAGGAATGTCGATAGCGAGGATAATGGCCTCCCCTTTTTTTTCTACCACCTAATGGGTTTTTTTCAAGGCAGCTGGCACACCTGGCTGCTCACAACGAATTACGTCACGGTCACTTACCTTTCTTACTGAAATATTTACGACAGCAGTTTCCGCTACAGTGACAGTCTCATATAAAAATATTTCACAGGTCAAGAATTTGGGTTACAAATCTGTAGATACAAAATCTTATGAATATAACAGTGTCCAAAACATTTTCGCCGGCATTGTGATACATTCACGCATTTACACACATTTCATAACTCTTAAAGTACGATTCTTGGTTTCCAACATCCTTTTCCACAAATCAGAGTCCCTAATCACTACTCATTAGTCCTTACCTTATTCGTCGACACTTCTTTAATATTTCATGATAACAGATACATAGCATACTCAAATAACTCATATAGCATCAGCTTACTGTTCATAAACATACCGCAACAGCATAATACACATAGTGATCGTAATAATAACATCATTACACCTCAGTCAACTCTCAAAATCATCGTAGCTTCCTCCAATAATTTCAAAACCTAAAAAAATTCACTGCTCATGTCAAAAGTGTCATCCGCCTCAAACGTACTTTAAAAATCATAATCCCATACCAAATACATCATTCAAACCTCTCATAGTATCACAATGGTTCCGGAAAAATATGAACAGTTTATAACGTACAGACAAAATTTCATAAGTGTGAAGTTATCCAACTGTGTAATTGCGTAAACATCTGTCACTGATGTAGTAAAAAAAAATGTTTATCTCTCAGTTAAATGATCAGATAGCTGCGTAATTTGTGTGTTAGAGAAATATGGTACCAATGTGTAAAGTTGTATAAGCAAATACCATATTAGCTAGGGCTCCTTGTGAATGCCAAACAAAACACATGGTACACAAAGTAGGCGTGTACCCCCCTGAGGATCAATGCAATTATACCCTCAGGTGCTACAGATTACAGCAAAGGAATGAAATGTATCACGGAAAATCTTCGTATCATTGTACTTCAAATATCTTTAAAAATAAATGTTTTAAGTACAAAATTAATCACTCAAATGCGTGTCCTGTAGCGCTAAATTTGCGTCTTGCTGTAAGATAATTCTGTGGAAGTGTCGTAATTATCGTCCTCCGAAAGCTAAGTTCTGCAGAAGTCAATGTACTTACCCCATCATAAACGAAAGTGAAATGCTTTGTGTATAGATATCGTAGTTATTACGTACGTTACTGTGATCAAGAAAGTACTATACTGTAAAGTATTGTTGTGCTACGAAAAAGGCTCTCACATTGTAGCTTACTACTAAAACATGTTTTGCTTTCCAGAAGAATTCAGAAAAACTGTGCGGATATAAAACAGATACACCGCAAAAACAACACTGTAAATTGTCACTCATTAGTAGCGTCGTGATATAATCGTGTAGCTGTCAAAGAAAGCAAATGGTAAGTCATCACTAATTCCACAGAAAGTACTTTAAATCCAGAATGTATTTTCAAGTAAACCAAAATGTTGCATTAAAATCTCATTAGCAGTACTGGTAAATGTTCTAAGTATGTGAGCCTTATAGTCATTACGTAAACGTGCAACTAACAAGCAAGAATGTACACACACAATAACACTGTGTCGTCTGTTCACAATAACAATGCATTCGTAATTTCTGTTTAAATAAGTTCTCTTGGTTCTTGACTGGATATTTAACTTCAAACATTGTTGCATATTAACAGATTCTAAGTCTGACAAAGCATACTAGTAATGTAACGTGAAAAGTTATATGACAAAGACAAAGTTAAAAAGCAGATTATCTTTCAATAAACGGTTTTACATGTGAAATGTGGTGTAAACCTTTACTCTTCCTAGTACGCAGAGTTTCAACTTCAACACAGTTATCATATGGTATACGTCGGATTCTGTAAGGTCCATTGTAAACTAGAAAGAATTTGTGACTCAAGTGTTTCTTCTTATGTGACAATGAATGAGCTTTAATGAGAACTTTCTGACCAATATACAACTTCTTTGCATTTGCTTTACCGTGTAGTTTTCTCCTTTTGTCTGCTGAAGATTTTATATTTTTAAGAGCCAAATCAATTATGTCTTTGTGTCGAAGTTTACGTGTATTCGGGAAAGGCACAAGCTCTCTGATTCTGTTCGGTGGTTCTTCATTCTTCAGTACAAGAGCAGGTGGTAAAACAGTGGAGTCATGAGGCATTTCATTCAGCACGTTTTGAAATAAGTGTAAATATCTGTCCCAATGCTGATGCTTTCTGTGACAATAAAGTCTGCAAAGCTTATTGATTTCTTTCATAATCCGTTCAGACGGGTTACAATGTGGTGAGTACAATGAAATAAAAACAGGTTTGATTTTATGATTCCGAAGCATGCGTGACCAAACAGCAGATCTGAATTGAGGTCCGTTATCTGAAATGACTTTACTAACGTGTCCAACTTCACCTAAGAAATTTTTAACACAGGCGTTGGATACAGACCGTCCAGTGGCTTTACGTAACGGTGTGAAAGAAACAAATTTTGAAGTAAGTTCAACAGCGACTAGAACGTACGAAAATCCATTAGATGTTCTGACAAGCTTTCCCAAGAGATCAACAGCAGCAAATTCTTTTAATTTAGAAGGAATAATAGGAAACAACGGAGCACGATGTGAGACAGTAGATGGTTTCGCCTTTTGACAAAGTTTACAAATAGACAAGACTCTTCGAATTCTCTTTTCCATATTGTTAAAATAACAAGTCGTTCGAAGAATATGATAACATTTTCGTGGACCAAAATGTGCGTAGCTGAAATGAATGTACCAAATGAGCTTATTAACAAAATCGTCTGGAATGCAAAGTACCCATAGCTTGTCATCAACAGTGCAGCGTTTGAAGAGTATGTTGTTTCTAACCAGGTAATAATGCACACAAAATTTAGTATGCTCACGAACACGAAATTGGTATTGAAATCCCTTGATTGTTCCTGTTTTGTGAGTAAAAACTGTGGAATGTTCTTGTAAAATCTCAAAAATGTCCTGCCTATCAGTGTGATTACAATTCTCAATTGTTTGAATTTTATTCTGAATTAACTCATTAGTTTCAAATATGCCGTCGATATCATCCCTGCCAGTACTTGCAGAGTGATTGTTAGGGTCTAGTTCCGTAGAAAATTCCGAACTGTTGTCTAACAGAAGGTAAAGCCGATTAATTTCTTCGTCATGGTTTGAGAGCCAATCTTCAAATTTCAAAGCTACTGACTTACCTTCTTTTTCTAAACTTATTTCAGCATCGTGAAAGTTTAAGATTGCTTTGTATTCATTCAAAAAGTCTACCCCCAATATAATTTCCGTCGACAATAATGGAACAATAAGAAAGCTCATAGAGAAGCTGTGGCTTTGACAAAAGAATTCTAAGTTGGTTTGTTGGCGTACATCTACACTTTTTCCAAAGATTGCACCTTGTAATTTAATCTTACGTAACGCAAGTGTGGGACAATCGTTCGATTTGTTGCATTTGCTAAAGGCTGTTTCACTAATTACTGAAATGGGACTGCCAGAGTCAAGTACTGCCGTAAATTTTACGTCATTTACTGTAATGTGAATCACAGGATATGCAATGTTGTTATGTTTTATGTCGTGTTCCTAGAGTAAGATGTCCCTAATGTCTTCCATTTTTACGTAATTACTAGCTACGGCAGCTGCGTCGTCAGTTTCATAAGTACGTTTTGTGGCTGCCAGCGGTATGAGTCATTGCCTATTGTGTCTTTGTTGGCGCGCGTCGTTATTGGGGTTTGGAGACCTAACTTCTACAAATTCACTTTGTCGAGAGGGCTCTGCTCTGTTTGAATCCCGCCAGTTCTGATGCAATTCAGGTCTGTCGTTACGATCATACCGTCTGACGTCATGTCGGTAGATTCCATAGTTCCTTTCTTGTCGGTCACGTGGTGGAGAATTTCTCCCTAAATCGTAACTGCGCGCTGGACCGTTGCATCTGAAGTTATTCTGTCTCCCTTGATAATAATTATTTTGGTTCCCATATTGCCTGTTTCTCTGATTGTCTCTGTGATAGTCATTACTGCGGAGAGGTGATCTTTCCCTGTAATTATTACTACTCTGCCAACGGTTGTCATACGGGTGGTGTCTATTTTGGTCACGATTTGCGTTGTAAGAATAGACTTGTCGTGTCCAGTTATTGTTTCTGTCGTCACGGAATTGTGACGGATGTGACCTGTAGTGATTGTTTTTCTGTTTTCGCATCCTGCGACTATCTGTGTCAATTTGTAATTCTTGTAACAGTCCCTGAAAAGCTTCAATGTCGTCTTTGCAACGTCCTGCTAAAATAATATGTCGCAAATGTTCAGGCAGTTTGATTAAGCAAATGCGGATGAGTTCTGAGGGGCTGTATGGGTTTGACAGGTACTGATTCTTGTGCAACATGTCTTCAAAATATTTCACAAGACTGGAAAATTCAGATTGTTCGAAATGTTTCATCATTATGATGCTATGTTTTACTCGGTCTTGTGTAGCTTGAGACCAATATGCTGAGAGGAAGGCATGATAAAAATCTCCTTCACTGTGACAATCGTGAATGACCGATCACATTCTTTCAGTTGGTTCATTCTCTAAGTAGCCACACATAAATTCTAATCTGTGCTCTAACGACCAGTTGGGAGGAAAACAATGAGAGAATTAGTGGAGCCAAGCTTGTGGATGAATGTCATTGCCAGAATTCTTAAATGTTTTGAATTTACGTGTAGTAATGAACAGCTTATAGTCAAAATCATCGTGTCGGCGAGTCGCATATTGGTCATTGTTACGTTGTTTCGGTGGTTCCATCTCAAAATTCGGTGTGCCTTGCCAATTTCTTTCATAATTTCCGAAGTGCCCTGAGTTATTATTTTGTGGCTGTTCTGTACTTCTATGTCCCTCTTCCCGTGTTGGAGCGCGAGTGTCCTCTGAAATATGAAATCTTTGTATTACTTGTGCCAACTGATCTTGTACTTCCCGGATTTCTCTTTTGTATTGCGTATTAATTTGATTCTGATTTTGTTTGAATTTCTTAATTTGTTCATACTCTTCTGTGTCAGTGATGGCTACAGGTCTTGTGTCATTCAGATCATCATCTACCTTTGTAGACAAGTTAGTGACCTGATCCGAAAGTTCGGCTACTTTCTCCGATAGTGAACACATTTCCTCAGCGTGTTTTTCTGAACCAAGTTTCAGAGTGTCCATTTGTGTTGAAATCGAATCTACTGTGTCCTTCAAGTTTTCCTGAGTTTTTGCAAGTTGCATAACCGAATCGGTAGATGCAACTGAGTCAAATTTAGCTTGCAAGGTCTCATGATTTTCATGAACAATAGTTTGCAGTTCTTTTATGGCTGCTTCGTGATTCTGTAATGCATTTTCATGCCGCGAAAAAATAGGTTGAAAATGCTCACAAATTTGTGTTTTTACGTCATTACAGACTTTTTGACATTTCGATTCGATTTTATGTAACTCAGTAGTTAAATGGTGGTGGTTGTGGGATGTTTAAGGGGGACTAAACAGCGAAGGTCATCAGTCCCCCAAGTAGTTAAATCTTCACGTGTTTGTTCAAGTGTGGTGTCTAACTTTTGAAGCTTTTGCTGTGTTTGTCTCTGATTTTGTTCCATTGTGTCTAACTTTTGTGTTTGTCTCTGATTTTGTTCCATTGTGTCTAACTTTTGAAGCTTTTGCTGTGTTTGTCTCTGATTTTGTTCCATTGTGTCTAACTGTTGCTGTGTTTGTCTCTGGTGTTGTTCCATTGTGTCTAACTTTTCAAGCTTTTGGCCCATTTGTTGCATTAATTGTAATAACAATGCACTGGTGTCTGAAACATGTTCCTCAGTGCTTTTCGGCAGTGAATTTGCACCGGCAACATTCACATTTTGACAAGCGGAAAATGTGTCCTGACTCATTTGAGAAAACGGTGAGGACGCAAAACCTGAATCTACAGTATTTGCAAAATTGTGTCCTGTCATTTCGGATTCCTGAGGCGAGCTGTTGCCGAGCGATCGATCGATAATGCTTCCCTGTTCACTACCTGTTTCACTGTCTACGCCATTGTTTGCAGCCCACTCCATTTCCCTATGCACAGTTACTAAATTACTACTTTGAACATTAGTTAATTCATTACTCGGTGGCGCTAACACACTGCTTTCGTCTTCACTGTCATTTCTCAGTTTACTTTGGAGCCTAGTATTACGTTTTTCACACGCCATTATTGTCACAATATTTCACACAATAACACAGAAAAACACAATTTGAAGAGCAACAATAAGAGAACACATTAACATAGCACTGAAAATAATATCTCGTTAATTGCAAGCGCAGCAGCGAAATACTTGGTGCACATTAACATGCATGCCACAACAATGAAAGACTGCAACTACAAAGGAGATCCTCTCTACAATTACGCACTAGCAATAAACAAAAGCTACACTGATTACACAAACTACAAGAAAAAATCAGAAGATTCCAGTGAGGTATCCTCGGCTAAGGGTCGACATATGAAACGTCCCCTTTGAACAATTATACACGACTGTCCTTAACCTGACACACAATATTTTTAGCGCAACGCAATCCGACTTTCAAAAATCCCTACAACAGAATGGCCCTGACTAACATTAAACTATACCTTTCAGAAATCACTTACCTCACAAAAATCTTCCTTACTCGAACTACTACAATACAGCGAGCGCCACTACTGCCAGCTAAATAAAAGATTCAAACTACGGAAGGCACTAACTACTGATAGGGATAGTTAGCAAATGAAAGATATTAATAGAGAACAAACAATGTATTTACCTTAATATCATCATATATCTAGCAGTTCATGACAAATTACAAAACTCCGCCATCTCTCTCCCCACATCCACCACTGCTGGCGGCTCACCTGCAACTGCGCAACGCTACGCGCTGTTCACATCCAGCTGCCGCTGCCCAACACTACAATGGCAGACAACAATGCAAACTAGACACAGACTGCACACAGCACAGCCAGTGATTTTCATACAGAGGTGGCGTTACCAATAAAAAAACCTAAACAGCCTACTTACACTCTTCTCCCCAGTTCTATTCAGCACCTCCTCATTAGGAGGAGCATTCGTCTGTAGCACTACATTTCGAAAGCTTCTATTCTCTTTTTGTTTAAAATAGTTATCGACCATGTTTCACTTCCATATATGGCTACACTCCATATAAATACTTTCAGAAAAGACTTCCTGACACTTAAATCTATACTCGATGTTAACAAATTTCTCTTCTTCGGAAACGCTTTCCTTGCCATAACCAGTCTACATTTTATATCCTTCCTACTTCGACAATCATCAGCTACTCGTATTTTGTTTCCCAAATAGCAAAACCCATTTACTACTTTAAGTGTCTTATTTCCTAATCTAATTCCCTCAGCATCCATTACCTTCGTTTTGCTTTTGTTGACGTTCATCTTATATCCTCCTTTCAAGACACTGTCCATTCCGTTCAGCTGCTCTTCCAAGTCCTTTGCTGTCTCTGACAGAATTACAATGTCGTCGACAAACCTCAAATTTTTCATTTCTTCTCCGTGGATTTTACTTCCTACTCCAAATTTTTCTTTTTGTTTCCTTTACTGCTTTCTCAATATACAGATTGAATAACATTGGAGATAGGCTAGAACCCTGTCTCACTCCATTCTCAACCACTGCTTCCCTTTCGTGCCCCTCGACTGTTATAAATGGCATCCGGTCTCTATATAAATTGTAAATAGCCTGTCGCTTCCTTCATTTTACCCCAGCCACCTTCAGAATTCGAAGAGGAGTATTCCAGTCAACATTGTCAAAAGCCTTCTCTAAGTCTACAAATGCTAGAAACGTAAGTTTGCTTTTCCTTAAATCTGTCTTCTAAGATAGTTCATAGGGTCAGTATTGCCTTTCCTGTTCCAACATTTCTACAGAATCCAAACTGATTTTCCCCGAGGCAGGCTTCTACCAGTTTTTCCATTCGTCTATAAAGAATTCGTGTTAGAATTTTGCAACCGTGACTTATTAAACTGATAGGTCGGTAATTTTCACCCCTGTCAACAACTGCTTTCTTTGGGATTGGAATTATTATATTCTTCTCGAAGTCTGAGAGTATTTCGCCTGTCTTGCTCGTCAGATGGAAAAGTTTTGTCATGGCTGGCTCTCCCAATGCTATCAGTGGGTCTAATGGAATGTTGTCTATTCCTGGGCCCATGTTTCGACTTAGGTCTTTCAGTGCTCCGTCAAACTGTTCACGCAGTATCATATCTCCCATATCTTCATCTACGTCCTCTTCCATTTTCATAATATTACCCTCAAGTACATCGCCCTTGTATATCCTCTATATACTCCTTCCACGTTTCTGCTTTCCCTTCTTTGCTTCGGACTGATTTTTCATCTGACCTCTTGATATTCATACAGGTGGTTCTCTTTTCTCCAAAGGTCTGTTTAACTTTCCTGTAGGCAGTATCTGTCTTACCCCAAGTGGTACATACTTCTACATCCTTATACCTGTCCTCTAGCCATCCCTGCTTAGCCATTTTGCACTTCCTGTCGATCTCATTTTTGAAACGTTTGTACTCCTTTTTGCCTGCTTCATTTACTGCATTTTTATATTTTCTCCTTTCGTCAATTAAATTCAATATCTCTTCTGTTAACCATGGATTTCTACTAGCTCTCGTCTTTTTACCTACTTGATGCCAAATTTAAACAGACGCAAAATCTCCAAGATTGGCATCTTTTACAGAAGCTCGAAATTTAGCGCGGACTTGAATGCGAGATGCCTGTAACAGTTTTCACAACGAAACTTTGTCTCTAAACCTGGCAGAAAATCCAAAGAGAATCTGGTCGTGTGTGAAGAATGTTAGCGGCAAGAAACAATCAATGCCTTCCCTGCACGATAGCAATGGAGATACTATCGAAGATAGTACTGCCAAAGCATAGTTACTAAACACAGCCTTCCGAAACGCCTTCACAAAAGAAGACGAAGTAAATATTCCAGAATTCGAATCAAGAACAGCTGCCAATACGAGTAACGTAGAAGTAAATATCCTCGGAGTAGTGAAGGAACTTAAATCACTTAATAAATGCAAGACTTCTGGTCCAGACTGTATACCAATTAGGTTCCTTTCGGTGTATGCTGATGCATTAGCTCCATACTTATCATATACGCTCAACTAAAGATCCGTACACAAAGACTGGAAAGTTGCACAGGTCACACCAATATTCAAGAAAGGTAGTAATCCACTAAATTACAGGCCCATATCGTTAACGTCGATATGCAGCAGGATTTTAGAACATATATTGTGTTCGAACATAACGAATTACCTCGAAGAAAACGGTCTATTGACACACAGTCAACATGGGTTTAGAAAACATCGCTCTTGTGAAACGCAACTAGCTCTTTATTCACATGAAGTGCTAAGTGCTATTGACAAGGGATTTCAGATCGATTCCGTATTTCTCGATATCCGGAAGGTTTTTGACACTACCACACAAGCGGCTCGTAGTGAAATTGCGTGCTTATGGAATACCGTCTCAGTTATGTGACTGGATCTGTGATTTCCTGTCAGAGAGGTCACAGTTTGAAGTAATTGACGGAAAGTCATCGAGTAAAACAGAAGTGATTTCTGGCGAAACGATTTGGGAGACAATCTGAGCAGCCGTCTTCGGTTGTTTGCAGATGACGCTGTCGTTTATCGACTAATAAAGTCATCAGAAGCTCAAAACAACCTGCAAAACGATTTAGAAGAAATATCTGAATGGTGCGAAAAGTGGCAGTTGACCCTAAAGAACGAAAAGTGTGAGGTCATCCACATGAGTGCTAAAAGGAACTCGTTAAACATGGGTTACACGATAAATCAATCTAATATAAAACACGCAAATTCAATCAAATACCTAGGTATTACAATTACGAACAACTTAAATTGGAAGGAACACATAGAAAATGTTGTGGAGAAGGCTAACCAGAGACTGCGTATTATTGGCAGACACTAAGAAAATGTAACAGACCTACTAAGGAGACTGTCTACCCTACGCTTGTCCGTCTTCTTTTAAAATACTGCTGCCCGGTGTGGGATCCTTATCAGATAGGACTGACAGAGTACATCGAAAAAGTTCAAAGAAAGGCAGCACTTTTTGTATTATCGCGAAATATGGGAGAGAGTGCCACATAAATAATACAGAATTTGGGATGGACATCATTAAAAGAATGGGGTTTTTCGTTGCGGCGAAATCATCTCACGAAATTCCAATCACCAACATTCTCCTCCGAATGCGAAAATATTTTGTGGACACCGACTTATACAGGGAGGAACGATCACCAAGATAAAATAAGAGAAATCAGAGCTCGTACGGTAAGATATAGGTGTTCATTCTTTCCGCGCGCTATACCAGATTAGAATAATAGAGAATTGTGAAGGTGATTCGATGAACCCTCTACCAGGCACTTAAACGTGATTTGCAGAGTATCCATGTAGATGTAGATGTAGATCCTCTGCTGCCTTCACTATTTCATCTCTCAAAGCTATCCATTCTTCTTCTACTCTGTTTCTTTGCCCTGTTCTTGTCAAGCATTCCCTAAAGCTCTCTCCGAAACTGTCTACAGCCTCTGGTTGTTTCAGCTTATCCAGGCTCCATCCCCTTAAATTCCTACCTTTTAGCAGTTTCTTCAGTTTTAGTCTACAGTTCATAACCAATAAATTCTGATCAGAGTCCATATCTGCCCCTGGATATGTCTTAAAATTTAAGAACTGGTTCCTAAATCTCTGTCTGAAACCTTCCAGTGTCTCCAGGCCTCTTCCACGCATACAACCCTCTCTCATGATTCTTAAACCATGTGTTAGCTATGATTAAGTTACGCTCTGTGCAAAATTCACCTAGTACTTTTCCTTCTTTTCCTTTTCCTACTATCGAATTCCAGTCACCCATGACTATTAAATTTTCGTCTCCCTTAAATATTTGAATAATTTCGTTTATATCATCATACATTCCTTCAATCTCTTCATCATCTGCGCAGCTGGTTGGCGTATAAACTTGTACTGCTGAGGTAGGTGTTGGCTTCACGTCTATCTTGGCTACAATAATGCGTTCACTATGCTGTTCGTAGTAGCCTATCGGCGTTCCTATTTTTTTAATCATTATTAAACCTACTCCTGCATTAGCCTTATTTGATTTTGTATTTATAACCTTGTATTCACCTGACCAGAAATCTTGTTCCTCCTGCCACCGAACTTCACTAATTCCCACTATATCAAACTTAACCTATACTTTTCCCTTTATAAATTTTCTAATCTACCTGCCTGGTTGAGGAATCTGACACTCCGCGCACCGATCCATAGAACGAACCTTTTGTTTCTGCTGAAGTGTAAGTTAAGCCACTGCAAATGTGAACTGCTGGTACATTAACAACCGGTGTAACCGCCAGAATGCTGAATGCAAACATGCAAACGTGCGTCCATTATGTCGTACAGCTGCCGGATGTCGGTTTGTGGGATGCAGTTCCATGCCTCTTGCACTTAAATTGGAGCATACAGGGTCAGTTAATGCTGGTTGTGGATGAGACTTGAGTTATCGTGCAATGACGTCCCACACGTCCGCCCCTGGTAGCTGAGTGGTCAGCGAGACGGAATGTCATGCCTCTGGCCCGGGTTCGATTCCCGGCTGGGTTGGAGATTTTCTCATCTCAGAGACTGGGTGTTGTGTTGTCCTTATCATCATCATTTCATCCCCATCGACACGTAAGTCGCCGAAGTGACCAGGCGAACGGTCTACCCGACGGGAGACCCTAGCTACACGGCATTTCCATTTCCATATCCCATACGTGCTCGACTGGAGACAGATATGGTGATCCAGCAAGCGAAGACAGCACGTCGACACTCTGTACAGTATGTTGGGTTACAACAGCAGTATGTGGTCGAGCGTTATCCTGTTGGAAAACACCCCCTGGAATGGTGTTCATAAATGGCAGCACAACAGGTCGAATCGCCAGACTGGCATACAAGTTTACAGTCAGGGTGCGTGGGATAACCACGAGAGGGCTCCGGTTTTTATACGAAATCGCACACCAGTCAATAACTCCATGTGTAGGTCCAGTATGTTAACCATGCAGACTGGTTGTTTGCATTCCCTCAACTGGCCGCCTTCTAACTAGAACGGCTGATATTTTTAAAAATATCCTGAATCTGATACATCGATATTTAAAAGAATATCATTGTCGGCCCTCGGTATATCGAAAATGGGCATCATACAGGGTGTTACAAAAAGGTACGGCCAAACTTTCAGGAAACATTCCTCACACACAAATAAAGAAAAGATGTTATGTGGACATGTGTTCGGAAACGCTTAATTTCCATGTTAGAGCTCATTTTAGTTTCGTCAGTATGTACTGTACTTCCTCGATTCACCGCCAGTTGGCCCAATTGAAGGAAGGTAATGTTGACTTCAGTGCTTGTGTTGACATGCGGCCGGCAGGAGTGGCCGTGTGGTTCTAGGCGCTGCAGTCTTGAACCGAGTGACCGCTACGGTCGCAGGTTCGAATCCTGCCTCGGGCATGGATGTGTGTGATGTCCTTAGGTTAGTTAGGTTTAATTAGTTCTAAGTTCTAGGCGACTGATGACCTCAGAAGTTAAGTCGCATAGTGCTCAGAGCCATTTTTTTTCTTTTTTTTTTGTTGACATGCGACTCATTGCTGTACAGTACTAGCATCAAGCACATCAGTACGTAGCATCAACAGGTCAGTGTTCATCACGAACGTGGTTTTGCAGTCAGTGCAATGCGGAGTTGGCAGATGCCCATTTGATGTATGGATTAGCACAGGGCAATAGCCGTGGCGCGGTACGTTTGTATCGAGACAGATTTCCAGAACGAAGGCGTCCCGACAGGAAGACGTTCGAAGCAATTGATCGGCGTCTTAGGGAGCACGGAACATTCCAGCCTATGACTCGTCACTGGGGAAGACCTTGAACGACGAGGACACTTTGCAATGGACGAGGCAATTCTTCGTGAAGTTGACGATAACCCTAATGTCAGCGTCAGAGAAGTTGCTGCTGTGCAAGGTAACGTTGACCACGTCACTGTATGGAGAGTGCTACGGGAGAACCAGTTGTTTCCGTACCATGTACAGCGTGTGCAGGCACTATCAGCAGCTGATTGGCCTCCACGGGTTCACTTCTGCGAATGGTTCATCGAACAATGTGTCAATCCTCATTTCTGTGCAAATGTTCTCTTTACGGATGAGGCTTCATTCCAACGTGATCAAATTGTAAATTTTCACAATCAACATGTGTGGGCTGACGAGAATCCGCACGCAATTGTGCAATCACGTCATCAACACAGATTTTCTGTGAACGTTTGGGCTGGCATTGTTGGTGATGTCTTGATTGGGCCCCATGTTCTTCCACCTACGCTCGATGGAGCACGTTATCATGATTTCATACGAGATACTCTACCTTTGCTGCTAGAACATGTGCCATTACATTTACGACACAACATGTGGTTCATGCACGATGGAGCTCCTGCACATTTCAGTCGAAGTGTTCGTATGCTTCTCAACAACAGATTCGGTGACCGATGGATTGGTAGAGGCGGACCAATTCCATGGCCTCCACGCTCTCCTGACCTCAACCCTCTTGACTTTCATTTATGGGGGCATTTGAAGGCTCTTGTCTACGCAACCCCGGTACCAAATGTAGAGACTCTTCGTGCTCGTATTGTGGACGGCTGTGATACAATACGCCATTCTGCAGGGCTGCATCAGCGCATCAGGGATTCCATGCGACGGAGGGTGGATGCATGTATCCTCGCTAACGGAGGACATTTTGAACATTTCCTGTAACAAAGTGTTTGAAGTCACGCTAGTACGTTCTGTTGCTGTGTGTTTCCATTCCATGATTAATGTGATTTGAAGAGAAGTAATAAAATGAGCTCTAACATGGAAAGTAAGCGTTTCCGGACACATGCCCACATAACATATTTTCTTTTTTTGTGTGTGAGGAATGTTTCCTGAAAGTTTGGCCGTACCTTTTTGTAACACCCTGTATATCGACGGTAAAAATATCGACGTAACGGCCAAAAAAATGTCGACTGTAGATTGTAAATATACTGCCGGTTTTAGGCCTGTATATTGAAGTACTGATTTATTATTAGATATTATGTGGATCAACAAGGTAGCAGCCTGCTTATCCCCCTTACAGCAAGAATTGAAAGGAAAACGATTCACGTCCTCGCTTGGCGATAACCACTTTGCTAACAATGGTAACTGCATGTAAGTGGCGCAATAACAGGCGTCTGACTGGCCCGTGGTTCGGTTTCGCTACACATCAAATTTGTCCGGAACACTTCATTTCGACTTTGCATGTTTTTCCATTTCTGCAAACGCCAGCGACCCAGCAGTAGTAGTATCAAAACAGCAAGGTGAAGTTAAACGTTGCAGTTTCTGTTAGTAGCGAGGAGCACTGATTACGTCAGCATTGCCCCTAACACGTCTCCCCAAACAGCAAAGACCAATTCTGTCATTTATATTTTTATTCATAATTTTCAGCAAATGTTTTTGAGGAATGCCGATGTGAAGTTGCGTTTTTTGTTTTTTTTTTTTTTTTTTTTTTTTTAATACAGCTGGCGTGCTATTTCTTCACAGCGGAAGTCTCGTTATTCCATTGATACTGCCACTCCCCAGTGCAGTCGGACTACTACTTTACGCCACCTGTACTTGCTTCGCGCAGTTACAGAGAATGACGATGTGATGAAAGCTCCTTCACACAGTGAAAGTAAAATCATGTTTTCCTACAATTTAAAAAGAACAATTCCAATTATTTACTTAAAATTGCGAAAGTAATTTAACATAAATACAAATATCGGAACTCGATATTGCCATTCGATATTGATATTTCGGGAGGAAACAGTGGCCCATATAGAACGATAGTGTTAGAAAAATATCGATATATCAATATTTTACCAACATACGGCCATCATTGACACCTAGGCACAACCAGCTTTCTTCGGGAAATGCAACAGACCTCCACCCTGCCCTCCAATTAGTTCTTCCTTGAAACCACTGAAATCGCGAACTGTGGTGGTCTGGAGTCAGTGGAATGAACGCTACAGGACGTCTGGCTAGGAGTTGTCATTCAGATAGTCGATTTGTAACAGTTCGTTGTGTCGCTGCGGTGCAGTCTGCTGCTCGAATCGCTGCTGCAGCTGCAGTACGATGCGCAACAGCCGTATACTGATCTAGTGTTTCTCTTTCGGTAGTGCCACGTGGCCGTCCAGAGCCCGGTCTTCCTGGGACCGCAAATTCTCATGAACACTGCTGCAAGCAGTCATGTACAGTGGCTACATTCCTGCCGAGGTCTTTCTGCAGTATGCGGGTTCGAATCCTGCCTCGGGCATGGATGTGTGTGATGTCCTTAGGTTGGTTAGGTTGAAGTAGTTCTAAGTTCTAGGGGACTGATGACCACAGATGTTAAGTCCCATAGTGCTCAGAGCCATTTTTTTGCAGTATGCGGAAGGGACGACCTCATTCAAACCCTGTGATCTGCTGGTTATGACATATTTGTCGTTTTAAAGGCATTTTTGGCTACCATGAGCTCACTACGTCCAATTTCAAAGATAACTAAAGCTCACGACCGTTGCAGCGCATATGTAAGGCAAACTCTACTTGCATCCTCACGGTGACGCTACAATCGCCACTCTTATGAGAGTGGCTCAAAATCTGAATAGAGGTCGTCTTTCTGATGTAGAAACACGCCTACCAACTTTCGTTTATCTCGCAATGCTACCTCTTTGGGTTTTTTTCCGTCATTGAGCTGTGCGGGCCTGTGGCAATGTATTACTCAGAGCATGCCTCAGATTTTTTTATGTGAAAACTTTTAACTGTAGAGTGCGTGATTGTGTTAACTGAGCCACATCACCTGTGCTTGCACCGCTTCATCACTGTCAAAGTAAAGTCCTCGAAGGTGGTCTTTAAGTTTTGTAAACAGGTGACAATCGAATGGGGCCAAGTCGGGAGGATGATCGATGACTCTGAACCCAAGATGTCGGATTGTTGTAGACGTCGTAGCGCTCGTGTGTGGTCTGATATTGTCATGCGGAAGGTTAGGCATATGGTGCTCCACGTGTGGATGAATTCTTTGAATTCGAAACGACTAGAGCATGCTGTTCCTCACGGACTGACATAGTCACGTCACACATTGCCAGAATTCGGCACCCTTCAGCGGCAGAGGGTTGCAAATATGTAGAGATGGAGAATTTTAATAACATTTGTCTTATTTAAAAAAGCATTCAGAGATGTCACGGAAAAAAATTCGGAGGCATTACTTTTTTAGCACGCCCATGTAGTTACTGTTGTGCTGTTCTGTTAACTGGTTTATCAATTGCAAAGTGAATAATTAAGCAGTTACTGGTCCACTGCGGTAACTACCTACAACTCTCGGAGCAGGAATTTCCATGAGATATTTCAACATTGACATAGATGCATGGTACAAGGTATGTGTGGAGTGTATGTACTATGTGAGGAAGATAATGTTCACACATCCTTCCACACGCTGTAACCTCCAGCACATTGTGTCATGCGCTAATGCTAGTATTTGGAAATTAGTACTTGGCAACATGCGTAATCAGTATTACTGTCTTGTGGAAAAAGTAATTCCAATAATAACATAATTTCTTGACCGAAACACAATCGAACCCTCTTGATATTATCCCTCAGCAAATTTCACTTTACCCCCGCGGTTTCTACGATGACACGGATGCTAAATTAATATTTACCCCCAGGTTGGGAACCGTAGCGGTAATCTGTGCAAGTCGTTTTACGTCTTCACCTTCGACTTGCCGACGGTCAAAATAAGTATATACCTCCGTTGTCTCTAGTGCTTTCGAATAGTTACGTACATTTCAGCTAAATAATTAGTACTTTCACCTATTACCGGTGCAATGAAGTGCGAGTG
The DNA here is from genome assembly GCF_021461395.2 of Schistocerca americana. Classification (NCBI taxonomy): domain Eukaryota; kingdom Metazoa; phylum Arthropoda; class Insecta; order Orthoptera; family Acrididae; genus Schistocerca; species Schistocerca americana. Next base: position 365,823,423 of record NC_060124.1, on the reverse strand, counting down.
CATTGTGATATAACTTAAAACTTCACGGGCACCTTAGTTGACAAATGGTTCGTTACGTGGCGCTGACGTAGTAACCGCTACTAGTAGTTAACGTAGCAGCCGCAGGGCGTCGCGGAAATCGCTGTTCTTGACGGGAAGAAGTCACGTGATGCCAGCGGGCGGCAGTCGGCGGTTTTCTGCATTCGCTGGCACGTCTGTGGTGACGCTTGGCGGTTGTGTGAACGCTCCAGCCGAGGTTTCGACAGTGAAAATTGTGGCCGACGCGTTTTTCACGAAAACGTCTTCATTAATGAATGTATCGTTAAACAGTGCTTCCACAGTTAGTGCACAGACAACTGACATCGCTGCGTGTTTATTATCGCCTCCTCGCTAATTATTGCCGTGGCGTCCTTTCGGCGTGGAGGGTCTGCCGTGTAGGGAGTGTTATTGTTTTAGCAGAAGACTGCCTGCTCCTCAACGCAACACTGTTTTGTGTCCAGAGACAGCGTCAGCGCAGGCCGACGACGCAGCCTTCTACGGACAGCGTGGTGAGTAAACAAGGTTGCTGACTATTAACAGCGGGCGGTAGTTAAGGTGTTGCAACCTTACCGTCAGCATAAAACACACGACCTCGCACCATTTTCCTTCTAGCTAGGTGCTCTTGGGCGCACATTTCAGAAACTTTCTGGGCATTGTCGCTGAAGTTGCGCCATCGGTTAACGTCACTTGTGGTTGGGGTCATTCCAGGTCGTTCTCTTCTTTACTGTAAAACACGCTCGTCAACTGGCTAGTACCTGAGGTAATGTTCGTTAGAATGGTGCAATGAAAATCTTGTGAGAAACGACAGCAAGACAGTACTAGTTGAAGGAATATTCTTCGTAAGGGACTTTGCCACGCGCCCGCGCAACGGCTGAGCGTGTTTTAGTGCTGGACTGCGATCTTATTGTTTCTTTTTATCGTGGCCTTCGGACTGGGTTTCCGGAACCTGCTGCGACCGCTTCACAGGTCAAAGCGGATACATCAAGCTTTCGGCAACGTTAATACTGTTACGAAATGGGACATGTCTACGTAGCATTGTTTAGCTTCCCTACGTTCGAGGGAAAAAGATGGGCCTCTTACGTTTAAGAATTGGTTCCAACTTCCAGGACATATGTATTTACAAAAAACAGTTGTTATTTTTACTGTAGTGAAGATAGTAATACATCATGTTATAGGTACACGAATAGATGGCGTAACGATAATACTGTTTTCTGTACGGCACTTGAATAATGCACCAAATACAAGCCAAGATATGAATGTCTTAAGATATGTCGCGGAATACGTCTCAGATAGGACCCAATTTGATAACAAATGAAATAAAGACCACATTCTGCTGACTTGGTTTACGAAGTCAAAGCATAACGTAAAGTGGCACGAAGTATTTTGCAGAAGACATTGTAAGTCAACAGCTGCACAAAAAGACATTATTATATATTTCCAGCGACGCTCAGACAATTTTTGGCTTTTTGTTTTTGTACACATGCGAACATGTTGATACAGAACAGGAATTGCGGATTTAGTTTATGAAGAAAATACACGTAAATAGGTGAATTATTTAAGACATGTTTAAACGGCATAAATCTCGAGAGATTGGCGTTCTTATTTTCTACGTATTTCATTTCCCAAGATACCTTATTTATGTGACTATAAATAAGTGTGCTCTTACCGTATTTATCCGCGATTTCTCGTGTACATTGTATGAGCAGTCTGCTTATATTGTTTTCGCTAGTCCTGACACACTGGCAAGTAATCCTATTTCAACAGTAATTATGCTTGCTTAAAATTACTGATCGCACCTTGATAAAGTAAATTTAGTCTGGTACCCCAGAAAATAACGTTATTTATTTTGTGTGCTGGAAATGTAAAAGAGTATTTAATGCAGATTCATAAGCTTTTCTTCTTCTTAAAAAGCTGCTTCTCATGCTTCGTTTTATGAAAAGATGAAATATGCAGTTTAGTCCCGACAGCATAGATCATGTGGTTGTTGAAGATGCTTCAACAATAAAAAAAGAGGGATTGACTCTTGATAACTACGTTTTTGTGAAACATCTTAGTAGTGACACAGAATGTGCATGTGTTAGTAGCGGAATAAATATTTGGTCCAGAACCCGACTTATCTGAATATACACTCTCTAACAACATAAAACAACTTGGGCATGAAGTAGGGGATATGAAGCAGATACGTACACAGCTTGCCAAAATGTTTCTTTAAACTATATATAATATTCCAGAGGCAAGTGCTGATCCACTTTTCCGCTCTCTTAATTTGCGAATCTGCTAGATAATGGCCAACCGTAATATCACTGTGATTTACCTCCATGTATCTTACGCTTCTCTTCGCTACAAATTAGTTGTGTGTCACTTGTTATCGTAATATAACTCTGAAGTCATGCGGTATAAACGACAGTAGTTTTCTTATCGCTTGTAATGTATGGCTTCAATGTCATATTAAGATAACAAGTGACACATAATTACAACTAATTTGTAGTGAAATGAAGGGTAATGCAGATAGTTCGTTACACCCATGAAAAGAAATATCATACTCATGTGGAACATACATTGCGTGTAAACACTAGAACCGAAAGAAAATAAAAATTAATAAATTTATAATTGTGTTAATTTATCTTTTGTACAATAAACAGTTGCGATTTCCAAATCAAAGAATAGCATGAACGGTTAAGAAATTCCTTAGCTTTGGAGTGGTCTTTATCATTGCTATTCATTAAAATATTTCCCTTGATTTGGCAAGTCACATCATTGCCATCGTATGGAGTGTCACTTGCGATTAGATGTACTTGTACGTATGTATTTGGGTATTACCCACTTTTAAATTACATTTATTCCTTTTTACATTAGTACATATAGGGTGTCCCACCAAGAATGGCCAGTATTCAGGGATGTGGCAGGAACGAAGATCTAGCAAACATGGCTCTAAAATGCATAGCTTAAGAGATATGAGCACTTGTTCAGTAGAAAAGATGTGCTTCGCAGTAGCGAAGAGGAACAAATGCTCATAGCTCTTAACGTATGCACCTTAGAGCGCATGTGTACTGGACTTTTTTTGTTGCTTTGGTCCATGTAACCATCTCTCAAAATACGGAAAGCAAAGAGCGTGCAGTAGAAGAGATTGAAAAAGTGCTCATATCTTGTAAGGTATGCATTTTAGAGTCCATATTTGCTAGATTTTTTTTGGCTTAAGTGGTCGTTCCTTCATATCCCTGAATACTGACAATTTCTCCTGGGGCACCATGTTCGTCCGTTGTGGGTACACGCTTCACAAACCATATGATATCGACTCCAAATACTAATATCTTTTTAGTCTCGAGCACACACGCCTTCTCGTTTTACCGCTGATAATCACTACATTGCTACACGAGCAGTTAGTTTCGGTGTGAACGTAGTTTTTGTTTTTCTGCAAGCTGATTGTTCCCGTTGCACTTGCCACATGGCTCCTGCTAAGGTTGTGTGTGGAATTGCGTATATGCGTACTTACACCGCCATAAGTATTTGGGTTCAGAATGCCGGGAAATTGCTGCAGCACGTCACGACAAAACGTTGTAGAGTGGGCTTTAACATCTAACCGAAGTATCTTATGTTTTCAGTTTTAAGTTTGTATTGCTTTATTTTTTACTCTAGCGTACTTTATTTAATGGCCATTTGTGGAATGAGTACTTTGAACAACTACACTGAGGCTGTGGGCCGAGTCCTCATCAAAATCCATTAAAATATTTGATCACAAAGATTGGAGGTTGAATTTATCTATTTTTTTCTCAGTTTGAGGGCTACTTTCAGTAGCTTCTACTGTATTGGAAGTAGCTTGTACTGTACTGATGGTCTGTGATTCTACTGTTGCCCGTTTTTGGGCAGAGGCGTCACAAATTTTAGCATGATCGAAGAGTTATACTGTGTATCAGACTTTAGTACGGATTGAAACGCTGTTTGGCGTTTTAATGTTTGAAGTTAAAATAGGGAACCTTCATCTTCGTTAAAACCTGCATTTCAAAACTATCGGAGAAAGGGGACGAATCGGAGGTACACTTTCAAATAAAAGTTCCAATCTCCTACGGACGAAGTCGGAGCTCAGTTGCGTCCCTACTATATAGGCCTAATAGGCTAGGTTCATGGACACACGACCTCGAATGCACTATCTCGTGTTCCAGACTGAAGAAATCAAAGAAGGCTATTGTCTTCCGTTTCAACTGCACCAGCACAGCATTTCTGTTAGAATGAATCGATATTGGTTCCGCTCTTGTTCAATTTTCACACTGCCTGACAGAAAAAAGGTAAAAGAACCTTTCAGTATGACGTTGCACACCTTCTGGCGTGGATGCATGCACCGATTCTGTTGAGCAGGGTGTCAAGAGGCCGTTGTAACATCTGCTGTGGCCGGGTGACTAATCATTGTTGTAACTGGTCTTTGATGTCCTGAATGTTGTCACTAGAGTGGAGTTGACGTCCGAGCTGGTCCAACACTTGTTCAATCGGGGACAGATATGGGGATCTTGCTGGCCACATAATACCTCAAGAACACGCAAAGAAACTGCCAAACTGCATCAGGATCCACTGCAAGTACTGTGACAGTTAGGCGGAAGGTGAGAAAACTTGGATTTCATGGTCGTGAGCCTGCATACCACACAGGTAAATGCCAAACGACGCCTCGCTTGGTGTAAGGAGTCTAAACATTGGACGACTGAACAGTGGAAAAAAGTTGTATGGAGTGACGAATCACGGTACACAATGTGGCGATCCGATGACAGGTGTGGGTATGGCGAACGCCCGGTGAACGTCATCTGCTAGCGTGTGTAGTGCCAACAGTAAAATTCGGAGGCGGTGGTGTTATGGTGTGGTCGTGTTTTTCATGGAGGGGGCTTGCACCTCTTGTTGTTTTGCGTGGTACTATCACACCACAGGCCTACATTGATGATTTAAGCACCTTCTTGCTTCCCACTGTTGAAGAGCAGTTCGGGGATGGCGATTGCACAGCCTGTGGTGGAGTGGTCACACGACAATAACATCTCTGTAAAGGACTGGCCTGTACGGAGTCCTGACCTGAATCCTGTAGAACACTTTTGGGATGTTTTGGAACGGCGTCTTCGTGCCAGGCCTCACCGATCAACATTGATAGCTCTCGTCAGCGAAGCACTCCGTGAAGAATGGGCTGCCATTCTCCAAGAAACCTTCCGGCACCTGATTGAACGTATGCCTGCGAGTGTGGAAGCTGTAATCAAGGGTGAGGGTGGGCCAACACCATACTGAATTCCAGCATTACCGTTGGAGGGCGCCACGAACTTGAAAGTCATTTTCAGCCGGGTTTCCGGATACTTTGGATCACATAGTGTATGTCTGGTACTACTGACGCCGTCTCGCACTTGTACACAGCATCACCGTGTCCGAGCGGTTCTAGGCGCTTCAGTCTGGAACCGCGCAACCGCTACGGTCGCAGGTTCGAATCCTGCCTCGGGCATGGATGTGTGTGATGTCCTTAGGTTAGTTAGGTTTAAGTAGTTCTAAGTTCTAGGGGACTAATGACCTCAGCTGTTAAGTCCCATAGTGCTCAGAGCCTATCACCGTGTCCTTCGGTGATTACTCAACATCTGACGCTGTTCAGGCCTCTTATGCACTGAGATCACAAAACTCGTGGAATAGCGACACGGAGATATACATATGTCAGTAGTACACCGTACACATGGTATAAAAAGGCGCTCCCATTGGCGGAATTGTCATTTGTACTCAGGTGAATGACATGACGTAACTATGGCCGCACAACGAGAATTAACAGGCTTTGAAACCGAAGTGGTAGTTGGAGCTAGATGCAGGCAACTTTCCATTTCGGAAATCGTTAGGGAATTCAATATTCCGAGATCACTGTGTAAACAGTGTACCGAGAACACAACATTTCAGGCATTGCCACTCATCATGGCCAATGCAGTGGCCGATGGCTTTCACTTAGCGACCGAGAGCAGCGGCGTTTGTGTAGAGTTATCAGTGCTAACAGACAAGCAACACTGCGTTAAATAACACCATAAATCAATGTGGAAGTATAACAAACGTATCCGTTAGGGCGGTGCACCGAAATTTAGCGTTAACGGGCTAAGGCAGGAGACCACCGACGCGACTGCCTTTGCTAACAGCACATCACCTGCAGCCTCTATCGGACTCGTGACCATATCGAATGGACCCTAAACGACTGTAAAACAGTGGCCTGGTCAGATGAGTCCCGATTTCAGTTGACAAAAGCTGATGGTTCGGTTCGAGTGTGGCGCAGACACACGAAGCCATGGATCCAAGTTGTCAACAAGGTACTGTGCAAGCAGGTGCTGTCTCCACAGTGGCGTGGGCTGTGTTTACATGGAATGGGCTGGGTGCTCCCTTTCATCTGAACTGATCATTGACTGGAAATGTCCGCCCCGACAGCTGAGTGGTCAGCGTGACGGATTGCCGGCCTACAGGCCCCGGTTCGATTCCCGGCTTGGTCGGGGATTTTCTCCGCTGAGGGACTAAGTGTTGTGCTGTCTTCATCATCATTTGATCCCCATCCGGAGCGCAGGTCGCCCAATGTGGCGTCGAATGTAATAAGACCTGCACCAAGGCGGCCGAACCTGCCCCGCAAGGGGCCTCCCGGGCAATGACGCCAAACGCTCATTTCCATTGACTGGAAATGGTTGTGTTCGGCTACTAGGAGACAATTTGGAGCAATTCATGGACTTTATGTTCCCAAACAACGATGGAGTTTTTATGGATGACAGTGCACAATATCACTGGGCCACAGTTGTAGGCGACTGGTTGAAGAACATTGCCGGCCTAAGTGGCCGTGCGGTTCTAGGCGGTGCAGTCTGGAAGCGCGAGATCGCTACGGTCGCAGGTTCGAATCCTGCCTCGGGCATGGATGTGTGTGATGTCCTTAGGTTGGTTAGGTTTAACTAGTTCTAAGTTCCAGGGGACTAATGACCTCAGAAGTTGAGTCCCATAGTGCTCAGAGCCATTTGAACCATTTTTGAAGAACATTCTGGACAATTCCAGCGAATCATTTGACCTGCCATCGAACATATATGGGACATAATCGAGAGGACCGAGCGAGGTGGCGGCGGAGGTTGGCACATTGGATTCTCATTCGAGAGGACGACGGTTCAAACCCGCTTCTGGCTATCCTGATTTAGGTTTTCCGTGATTTCCATAAATCGCTTCAGGTAAATGCCATGATGGTTCCTTTGAAAGGGCATTGTCTGTTCCTTTCCCTTCCTTCCCTAATCCGAGTTTGCCTTCCGTCCCTAATGACTTCATTGTCGATAGGACGTTAAATACTTATCTCCTCCTCCTCCTCCACATAATCGAGAGGTCATTTTGCGCACAAAAAGCTGCACCGGCAACACTTTCGCAATTATGGACGGCTATAGGGGCAGTATGGTTCAATATTTCTGTAGGGGCCTTACAGCTACTTGGTAAGTCCACGCCACGTCGAGTAGGACCACTACGCCGAACAAAAGGGGGTCCGACACAATAGTAGGAGATGTCCCACGACTTTCGTCGTCTGTCTATACCCTACCAGGCCTGGTAACAACACCTAATGCACACTGGTGGCACCCGGCAATGGTATGTACGTATGCGAAATGCATCACTCGCCTATCAAAAGCTTGAATAACCACCTTTTCCAGCGCAGACTATTACGCGACGTGCAGGAACAATGAGGTCCTGGAAGATACTGACAAGGGTGTGGAGCCTGGCCGTGCTGTTGTAGGCGCTACAGTTTGGAACCGAGCGACCGCTACGCTCGCAGGTTCGAATCCTGCCTCGGGCATGGATGTGTGTGATGTCCTTAGGTTAGTTCTAAGTTCTAGGGGACTGATGACCTCAGATGTTAAGTCCCATAGTGCTCAGAGCCATTTGAACAGTTTGGTGTGGAGCGATGCCGACTCGAGTGCCGCGGCCAATTGCGCTATGTTTCTCGGTTGAGGATCCATGACGCGATCAGCCCGATCGAGGTGGTCCCACAGATTCTCGATTGGGTTTAAACCCGGGAAGTTTGCCGCACACCGTTCGTCTCACTCTCTCCGCCTCACGGCAGCTGCCTAACGCGCGAAGTACTGTATATCGGAGAACAACCAGACTCCTATTCGTGGGTTGTTGAAAGCGTGGGAAGAGGAGCGGGGAGATGGGCACATCTTCCCAAAGTGTTTTGGAATCTTGTTCGAGAACACATGTTATTCTACGAGAAAAATAGTAACATGCGACGTAACCTCACGCAAATATAAGTCAAATATTAATTTAACGATATTTTGGTAGCGATATTCTGCAGCTACACGTTCGCCTAAAAATGAATAAACCTAAGCATCTGAAGAATTATTATGAAATAAAGTTAATGATTTCCGATTTATAACTATCATGCAAATCACGATGAATAATAGTGCATCTCCTGCAAACATATTTTAACAGTTTCAGCTTTAAAATTCAAAGAAATTAAGGCTAAACAGCAATCTTAATAATTTAATAGCGCTAGTCCGCAGCTCGTGGTCTTCCGGTAGCGTTTTCGCTTCCTGCGCACGGGGTCCCGTGTTCGATTCCCGGCGGGGTCACTGATTTTTCCTGCCTCGAGATGACTGGTTGTTGTTGTATCGTCTTCATCATCATCATTCATCTCCATTACGGTCGGAGGAAGGCAATGGCAAACCACCTCCACTAGGACCTTGCCTAGTACAGCGGTGCGGGTCCCCCGCATCGTCCCCTACGCTCCTCGGAGTATGGGACCTCATTATCATCATCACGCTGCTGCTTTAATGATACTCATTCGTTTCATTCATTTACACATTTGTGAATACCCTTCGACGTAATGAACAAAGCATGTTAGCAATACCACAGCAGTAACTCACAACCTCTTACTCGCTCCGCTGTATAGTACTTCGTCCTCCGGCATTTGGGGGCCGCAATGGGGCCGAGCGAGCGACAAACAGCCGGTGCACTCGGAAGTTTAAAACCTGTACTTTCAGGAGGTCATAACTGCGTACTATCAAAATTGTGGCCCAGGTTTTCGCTCGGGATCGATTGCTGCGACTAATATCTTGTGTGAGTGCGCTGTTTACTCCTTAAAATATGAGGTCAAGTTGGTGATTTTTTTTCTTAGGAGTGACCTAAAGTCACAGCAAGGGCTGTCCCATTTGAAGATGTGACGTCTAGGGATAACATCAGTATATTCGATAATGGGAAATAAGTGTCTGTACAAATTTCTTTCTCAGGTCAAGAGGGAGTAGCTTTTTATACTTTTTGTTGAGCATGGATGCTGATGCGTTCGTGCACATTGCAGTTACGAGCTCAGTCCAATTTTTGCTCCTAGACCCTTTGCTAAAGGAGAGCAGTTAGTATTTGTCCCATTTCGGGTTAAAGATGGTAGGAATTCCCGATAATTTGGGCTAATGAGTCTAGACTGATCAAACCGTACCGCTTGTATATTGGACAGGTTAAGCTTTAACACTATATCGTGCGCCCATTTTAATACTGAACACAGGTCGGTATTGAGGTCCTTAATAGCTGTCTTCAGGTTTATAGGTTTTGCGCTAAGATACAACTGAAGGTCATCAGTGTACATGTGGTATTTGCTGTAGCAACATCATTTGCGTGCGACGAAAGGAGTATAAGACTTAATAGTGAACCCTGGGGACGCCTGATGCTATCTGCTTCCATTGTGGCTCTATGGTGCCACACATGGCCCATTGCTGGCGAGACGTCAGGTATGAGCGAAACCAGTACTGCACGTGCCGAGAAGTTTAGGCCGCTAATTTTGGCAAGGAGAATGTCGAAGTCGACAGTGTCAAAAGCTTTGGTGAAATCTAAGAAGCACGTGATAATCGCGTCGTGTTCATCCACGGCAAGAGGTCATCTCTTACCTTTACTATGGCAGATGTTCTACTGCGATGTTTACGGAAACGTGATTGGTATTCATCTAGTAGGTTGTTTATAGTTAGGTATTTTGTTATCTGTTTGTGGACTATATATTCTAAGGCTTTGGACACTGCAGGAAGACTGCAAATAGGTCGGTAACCAGAGAGTTCTGTGGCAACGTCCTTTTTAGGTACTGGTTTAAGTAGTCCCTGTTTCCAGGTCCCGGGGAAAATGCTTGTCGTTATGGAATGGTTGAAGATATGTTATAGTGGACAGTAGTGGGTCAATAACGAGACAACGCAGATTTTTCCGTAGAACAGCTGGTCTGTTTCTGTTGTCGGTTAATGCATGGGCATGACACATTTGCACTTCTCACAGCTTGAATGACATTGTTCCGCTTCTGTTTGTAAGCAATATGATTTTCAGGCGTGGGGCATAGTTCGTATACCCGATGTGCAGCGTCTCTGGAAAGGTTCATGAGCCGCATTAGTTCTTCAGTTACCAGGGTGCAGGTTTCCTTCTTACTTTTCCAACTTTTGAGGGTGCATATTTGTCATGTAGCTGAATAAGTTTATTAGCCGTATTGGCCATACCGTAACATACATTACACAAGAATTCGGGTTCCCAATATCTCGTGAGTCGAATAGGTAAGGGAATGCCTACCATGATACCCTACGGTACCGTACGGCGGCTTGCAGAGTATGTACGCAGAGGCAGGTTACTTGGACTACCTACTGATTTTCCACTATCAGTATGCTTCCAATGTCTGTACTTTGTCGAAAGTTGGCGATATGCGCTGTCAGCAGTGACTGAATTGTCACCAGGCGCCAGCGATCGCACCGAGTGGGGCAGACGGTAGCTGCAACGTTGGCCAACGCACGCCCTTTCCGCCGGCGGTGTAAACGAGCAGCTAAAATGTTGAAAGGTGATGGGCGTGGCCGCCCGCAGCGTGGGTCGCCTTACCGCGCCGCGTGGGTGGGCGTAACTCGGCAGGGAAGGGAACGGAAGGTCACACACCCACCGCCAGAGCCGCTGTAGTAGCTCGCCTGTTGCCTGCCTGCCTGCCTGCTGTCGACGACCGCTCAGTTTGCACACTGTCGCAGCCCCTCACTACACGGTTGACAAGGAAAAACGAAGCTTCTAACAAGGGAACCTCCCCATCGCACCCCCCTCAGATTTAGTTATAAGTTGGCACAGTGGATAGGCCTTGACAAACTGAACGCAGATCAATCGAGAAAACAGGAAGAAGTTGTGTGGCACTATGAAAAAAATAAGCAAAATATACAAACTGAGTAGTCCATGTAGTCCATGCGCAACATAGGCAACATCAAGGATAGTGTCAACTCAGGAGCGCCGTGGTCCCGTGGTTAGCGTGAGCAGCTGCGGAACGAGAGTTCCTTGGTTCAAGTCTTCCCTCGAGTGAAAAGTTTACTTTTTATTTTTGCAAAGTTATGATCTGGCCGTTCGTTCATTGACGTCTCTGTTCACTGTAATAAGTTTAGTGTTTGTGTTTTGCGACCGCACCGCAATACCGTGCGATTGTTATTGAAGTTGCGAGCTATATTTGCTGGATTCATATTGCCCACGGAATACATCTCACGTATTTAATGCACTCTTGTCCAAAGTAGCGAACAGTCAACTGCCAGCCAGGGAGCCTCGTTACCAGGAATACTCTCTCTTCCGTGCGCTGTAATCGACTGACGTCGTGTGTTTCGATGTTTGTTTAGGTGTAGCGTCCCCATACTACGGCGCAGTTACCTCGGATCGGACGGACGGACGGACAGATAATTGTCCGAAAATAAAAAAAATAAACTTTTCACTTGAGGGAAGATTTGAACCAAGGACCTGTCGTTCCGCAGCTGCTCACGCTAACCACGGAACCACAGCGCTTCTGAGCTCACATTATCCTTGATGTTGCCTATCTTGCGCATGGACTATTCAGTTTGTATATTTTGCTTATTTTTTTCATAGTTCCACACAACTTCTTCCTGTTTTCTCGATTGATCTGTGTTCAGTTTTTCCAGGCCTATCCACTGTGCCAACTTACAACTAAATCTGAGGGGCGTGCGATGGGGAGGTTCCCTTGTAAGCAACTCGGCCAGTTACCAGTTAACTCCTACGCCCGATTGAAAACGTCGTATCTCCCGAACTGTGTCGTGCAATAATACCATTTTTCAGGTACGGCTGGAGGACAAAAATAGCGCGAAAAATGCGTGCTTGAACATAAATACAGATGCTAACCCAAACCTGTAGGTTGCGCTGTTGTTTCGCCACTTTCGGCATATGTGCAATATCCTTAATAGGATGAGATTTTCACTCCGCAGCGGAGTGTGCGCTGATATAAAACTTGCTGGCAGATTAAAACTGTATGCCGCCATATCCTTAATACGTTGCAAGTGTCAGCCGTGATCAGTGTTCTATGGAGTTCTAAGTGCATTATGTCGGTGTTCAGTGTTCTCTATCGTGGCCAGATTGTTGATGCTCGTACTGTGGGTGCCTCCAAAACCGAGGTAGCTACGTGTTTGGCGTTTCAAGATGCACAGTGTCGAAGATTTATACCGCATACAGGGGAAGCGGAAGAACATCGTCCGCTAAGGCGTAAAGCGGAGGAAAGCATGTGTTGAGCGATCGTCACGATCGTGACAGGCGGTCATTGGAGGGAATCGTGACGAAAAATCAGAAGGCGACCGCTCCGAAAGTCACTACAGCGACAGTCCACTTGCAGAAAACCAGTTATTAGTTTTGAAACAAATATTATTTGCATTTTCAGGCGTTGTATTTTCTCCTTTAGGCTTCATTTAAATACTTGCCTCTTCAGAAAGGAGAAATGTTTCTCCTTATTACAAGGAGACGGCACGACCGTGGGGTCGGGTATTTGTCTGAAATTTTGTATGGTGAAAGAGGACCCCTAACACCTCACACGGTTAAAGTATTAGGACGTACTACTCGGAAAATCCCGAGAAAAATCGATCCAAAGTTTCTTAGGTGCCGTATGAGAATAAAATGTTACGCCGTTGCCGAGCCGCCGTATCGCCTACATGGTTAGCGCTCAGACCCTTACGCCAGAGGTCTCGGGTTCGATTCCTCCTCCAGCACTGTTTTTTATTCTGTTGCTTGCAAAATTGCAGCGCATTGTTACAGGAGAATCGTGAAATTAATTCCCGGGAAGACTGTATAAAAATTCATTCTGTAATTCACCAATATTCCGAGACATGATTCAATATTCCTGGTTTGCCTCAAAATTATCAGAAACTCGAAACATTTTCGTAAATGTTAATGGGGCATGTTTTTGTACAGATTTATTGCAAACGCCCTGTGATTGTAAAAAATCCGCTGTTATATGTTGAGCAAGAGTCGCAAATATTATTGCTTTGTTTGTTTTTACGATAATTACCACTGCGGTTCTTGTTTATAATTATTATATGTGTAAAAATTGAATGTTTCCCAATCGACTTTGTTATTCTGATTAAAAACCCAATGTTTCTCCTCATATACTTTACAATGAAAAATGGAAAACCCACCGCCATGAGTTGTGTTGTTGGACAAAAAGAAAATAATTTTTATTCAATAATGTAACTAATTTGTTAAAGATAATGTAGGTTTGGGAAACTTTCTGAATAATTGGTGGAATAACAAAAGAAAATGAAACAGAAGAAAAAAAAGTGCCGGAGGAGGAATCGAACCCGAGACGTCTGGCGTAATAGTCCGAGCCCTAAATATCTAGGACAGACGGCGTCTCGGCAGTGCACTAACATTTTATACTCATACGGCACCTAAGAAGCTTTGGATCGATTTTTCCCGGGATTTTCCGGGTAGTGCGTCCTAATATTTTAACCACGTGAGGTGTTAGGGGTCCTCTTTCACCACACAAAATTTCGGACAAATCCCCGATCCCACGGTCGTGCCGTCTCCTTGTTAGATGTATTATGGTTGATCATTTATACACGTTCCAGTCACATTAATGTGAGCACCACCTACGTTCGACGTCAACGTGCAATAACCATCCTCAAGTGGCAGGTGGAAGCACTAGCAGTGAGGGTCTATAAACCGTGTCGGGAGGACTGGAAAACAGCGCAGTCGTTGTTGTAATGCGGAAACTGTGTGATTCTTCTGACGCCCAAAGGAACATGATCATTGGTTTTCGGACCAAGGATTGAAGCTTTTCCGGAGCGGTTAAGTTGGTAAATTGTTCTCGTGTCACCGTGGTTAACGTATACCGTTCATGGCAAACCAGCGCAGGGGCAACTGTGGTGCTCCATGGGTCATAGATAACAGGGTTGAACCGCAGCTGCGGAGATGTGTACGGGAGAATAGACGTGCAACTGTTGCGCAACTGACCGGCCAATAAAAATAAAGCGGCTACCAACAGTGTCTCCTCAACGACCGGTCAGTAAACGTTGCTGTGAATTGGCCTTCGCAGTAGACACCCGGTTCATGCACCCATGCTGTTCATCAGCGACTAAGACTGGAATCTGTTCGTCAATACCGCAATTGGACGTCCACTGAGTGGCGATAGGTGGCCTTTTCAGATGAATCACGTTTAATGCTGCATCGGACAGATGGCCGTTGGGGTGTACTGCGTGAAACGTCTGAAAGCAAACAGCCTGCGACAATCGCTGGAAGCGACCACACCGGATGGCATTCCCTGGGTGGGCCGGCCGCGGTGGTCTAGCGGTTCTAGGCGCGCAGTCCGGAACCGCGCGACTGCTACGGTCGCAGGTTCGAATCCTACCTCGGGCATGGATGTGTGTGACGTCCTTAGGTTAGTTAGGTTTAAGTAGTTTTAAGTTCTAGGGGACTGATGACCATAGATGTTAAGTCCCGTAGTGCTCAGAGCCATTTGAACCATTTTTGAAAGATTTTTTGAAAGAAGTTTCGGATAACATTGGTGTACCGCTTTTGGAGTGTGAAAGGAAATTGACATAATGAAAACACAGTACAATCGTGACCATTGTAAAATGGTCAAAACTAAGTGGGTCTGGAACAACTGAGATCTACGTTCTGAAATGAGTATTTTACGAACATATGAAGTATTTGGGAGGCGTGAACAAGTCAGGGAGAAAAATATTAACAACCCTAAGTCAAATGTCATTTACTAGCGTATCTGAAACTGTAAGACTATTGGTCGGAAATTTTGTAATTACGACTGTATTTTCTCGGAAATTTATCTATTTCTCTTGTCATATCATTTTGTCAAAATCTGATAGAAAGCAGTTTGCAAATTAATTGCCTGTATTGTTAATAACTAAAGCTATAAGGGTTTTGTTCAGAAGTTTTTAATTACATTTGTCTTTTTACTCGATATTTATTTATTCATATTCCTCTTGCCATTTCACTTTACCAACATACGATACAAAGTAGATTGCATATTCATCCCTTATATTCTTTGCGGTTCTTCCTGCGCTGCCTCCCTTCCTCTGAAGATATTTTTTTTTCCGGAGATATCCTCCAGCTGGCATCCGAAACCTTGCCTGTTTCTGGATCTTCCACATCTAAACTGCTAGGTGGGGAGAAAACTGTGACACTTTCTTTATTTCTTCTAAGAAAACTGTGAGAAGATACAGTTGCAGAAATCAGTAATGTTGCTTTTTCAGGACTTAAGTGCCTAGTTGTGCTAAGACACCGAAAAAATGTTTGTAATATTCCAAAAAAATTCTCCACAATTCTTCTAGCGCGAGATATTCGGTAATTAAATATTCTTTCCTGGCTGCCTTTATCTTGCCACCCTGCGTATGGTTTCATCATGTACTCTGAAACAGCAAAAGCGTCATCTCCCACCTTAACAAATCTTCAGTCAGAATCCATTTCCATTGCTTTCATGTAACAAAAAATAAAGACGCCGAACGTGTGTTAACAATAGTTTGAAACTGTTGTCAACATTTTTCAACAGTTGTAAGTTTGCCGAACTCTCAACAGTTGCAAGTTTGCCAAACTTGCAACAGTTGCAAGTTTTTGTTTGTTGGAGTTGGTTTTCTGTGAGAAGGTACCTTAAGACCTGCAGAGTCACGTGCTGTGACGTACGGCCTGTCTTTCTCGTGCGCCTCGGTGTGCAAAATATGACGAGTGTACGATGTTGCTGCACACGGTCCGAGGTTCGGCCTGTCTCGGTCCTTCTCGGAAGTACTCGGTAGAGTGTGACATTTCATGTAGCGTTTGGCGCGACGCTTTGCGGTTGCCACGACTTTCTTCATCCGCCGAATAGTAGTGTCGGTGCTGTTTATTCTTCGCTATTTATTCGCGGTATAAAGGAAGCTCACGGGTCCACCGATTGCACAGAAAGAGGCAGTATGGTGATCTATTGTCATAAGTCTTAAAAAATGAATGGGAATCACAGAAGAACAGGATCAGAATTCTCAGTGTCTACTATGTAATCGCATTATCGACGGGTATCGCAAATCTGCTGTGGTGTGACATTACACCACGGAGAAAGAATTTAAAGATTTAGTGGCGGTTAAAGAGCAAAATATTAACCACGATCGACAGACGATTTGTATGGGATTCATTGTTCTGGCACATCAAGAAGCATGGAGCCCGTGATGAAATTGCTTGATGAAACTGAACGAAGAATATGGAGACGTGATATATTACAGCAAAGAACTTGCTAAGATTTAAGAAGAACTTGTTAAAATTTCAGACCCGGTATCGTCGCGTTTCTGAAGGACGGAGCAGTGTGTTATCGTACTGAAAACTTGTTACAAATATGCAGAGACTCTTCGCAAACTCCGCGGAATGTTTGGGCCATGGCTACCGCCATGATGCTGTAAACAGAACCTGGATTCATTCGAAAAAATGACGTTTTGCCATTCGTGCACACAGGTTCTTCGTGAGTACACCATCGCAGCGTCAAGGGTAACCGCAGCCACGGTCTCCGAGCTGATAGTCCATGCTGCTGCAAACGTCGTCGTCGTCTCGAACTGTTCGCTCAGAAGGTTGTTGCCTTGCAAACGTCCCCATCCGTTGACTCAGGGATCGAGACGTGGCTGCACGATCCGTTACAGCCATGCTGATAAGATGCCTGTCATCTCGACTGCTAGTGATACGAGGCCGTTGGGATCCAGCACGGCGTTCCGTATTGCCCTCCTGAACCCACCGATTCCATATTCTGCTAATAGTCATTGGATCTCGACCAACGCGAGCAGCAATGTCGCGATACGATAAACCGCAATCTTGATAGGCTACAATCCGACCTTTATCAAAGTCGGAAACGTGATGGTACACATTTCTCCTCCTAATACGAGGCATCACAACAACGTTTCACCAGGCCACGCGAGTCAACTGCTGTATGTGTATGAGAAATTGGTAGGAAACTTTCCTCATGTCAGCAAGTTGTAGGTGTCGCCACCGGCGCCAACCTTGTGTGAATGCTCTGAAAAGCTAATCATTTGCATATCACAGCATCTTCTTCCTGTCGGTTAAATTTCGCGTCTGTGGCACGTCATCTTCGTGGTGTACCAATTTTAGTGGCCAGTAGTGTGTATCGCAAAAATTACAACCATTTGCTGTGTACAGCCGTCTTGGAATCCGCGGCTCGGTTTTAGTACGCAAAATCTACATTTTTCGGGTTTTCTCAGGAAGCACTCGTGAACTAAATGGTCACTCTACAAGCCTCTTAGGGCGCACCACAGAGCAGATATAATAAAAAAAAGAAGCAAGCGACTTCCTCCATTTGCCGAAGCTACAGGAAGTGTATAATACTCGAATTTTGACGCTGTACTGTAGGATGGATTAATAAGACGGTCATTCTGTTGTTTGTGCAAATGGTCCCTAGTCCAAGGGCTCATCATAACACTTGAGCCTACGTTTTTATCACCAACAGGACGAGAGATATGAGCGCCGGAAAAATCCCCTTTTAATGTGCGGCGTTTTGGAGCATTATAGGTAGCGCTTGCTGTCCCATGCGTACCGATTACGTCTTACTACGAGATTTATAACGATACCTGGGGAATATATGTTGATTGTAAAGGAAGAGTACGTGGTTGACGTCAGACTTCACCCGAGAGCAATGCCTAAGTGGATGGCTGTTGGTGGCTGAGCCCGCGACTCTCCGCAGACAGCCGTGTCGGCCACGTACAAAGCCCGCCTCGGCCCACGTGTCGCCGCCCGCACAATGGCCACCATTGTCCGCCGGACTCTGCCAGCGCACGCTAGCGCCGTCTGCTGTGCCGTGCTCGCCGAGGCAACCGTACACAGGAGGTCTGCATGCATTACACAGCCCTCTGTCGGCATTAGCGCCACCTCAGCGCGCTCTTTCGTGCCGTTTCTAGGCAGATGCAGCTCAAGTCAGTCAGTGTTAACGTTCATAACGCCATAAGGAAGGCTGCTTAGTCGTGCACGATCTCTGCGGTGAAATTATCGTGATCCTGGAGCAGCAGCAGCAGCAGCAGTAGTAGTAGTAGTAGTAGTAGAGGTGGTGGTGGTAGCAGCAGTTTTATTCATCCGCTTTTGCTAGTCTGAAAAAATGAGTCAGTATCCCTCCACAGCGAATAAGATGTGAGGGTTAGAAATAAGTTAAAGGTGTTAGTACCGGGTACTTATAATTCAGGTGTAGCTACTCACGGAGATCCTGTGTGGGCTGTAATTATCGTATGGCAGCGAAACTTGGTTGATATGCTAATGCGGGGAAAAATTAGTTACAATTTCGGCCACCAGGTGCAAATCTGCGCTACGAATGCAAGAAAGACGTACAGAAATGTTTCCGTGTGAAGTGGATTAGAAACGGAACGTGAGCAGAAAAGGTCGAACAGGTGAGAGAGGCATAATGTTGAATTTATTATTGTCCGCTGCTTAAGCTATTTGCTCAATGCGAGCGCCGGAGATGTCGATGAGTTTCCGTAAAACGACGTGATCAACAGTTGCTCACAGCAGTTGCGGTGGAATCAGAACAGCGTGTTCCTATGTAGTCGCCGTCTGATCAGATGGAGGCCGAACGTGTCCCTGGTAAAGACGTTCTTTTAAATATCTCCAGAGCGAAAAGTCACGTGGATTCAGATCGAGTGATATTGCAGGCCAATGGATTCCAGCAGGAGAACGCTTTCGGTTGTTCCGTGGTTTTCCCTGATGGGGTTTTTAAAGTGCGTCTTCCAGAACAATTTACAAATTATGATGCGGAGTTATATGGCATTCTGATGGCACTGGAGAAGGTTCACAGACATCACCGTACTCTTGTCTGTTCCGACTCTCTTAGTGCACTGCAAGTGCTTCACCAAATGTATCCGGTAGACCCGCTGATTCAGCTTATCCATGGCTCCTTGCAGCGGCTCCAACGCCGTGGCAAGTTGGTGATCTGTTGCTGGGTACCTGGCCACGTTGTGATAGAGGGTAACGACGTCGCTGACAAAGAAGCAAGCAATCAGTAAAGAACGCAGCACATGTTGTAATGAAAGCATGAAAGCCGTCTGAGGATGAATCTTAATGATTCGAAAGCGGTAACGGTACCTTTGAACTTAAAATAAATTTGTTCCTGTTTGCTGCCTCAACACCATCAACATTATGCATAAATAGTTTTTAACGCCAGTTACGAAATAAAAGAAACACCACAGATTTGAAAAGACCACGAGCAAGCTATTTAATATTGTTACAAAGAATTTGGTGCTGTTTCATTGGAATCGCTGTCTATAGGAATACCATAGATATGACATTGCCGACTGCGTGGAATAGGCTACGTTGGACCATTATCTACAGGGTGTTTCAAAAATGACCGGTATATTTGAAACGGCAATAAAAACTAAACTTGAATGCGAGAGGCCTATAACAGTTTCCGCAACGAAACTTTGTCTCGAAACCTGGCAGAAAATCCAAAGAGATTCTGGTCGTATGTGAAGAATGTTAGCGGCAAGAAACAATCAATGCCTTCCCTGCACGATAGCAATGGAGATACTATCGAAGACAGTGCAGCCAAAGCATAGTTACTAAACACAGCCTTCCGAAATGCCTTCACAAAAGAAGACGAAGTAAATATTCCAGAATTCGAATCAAGAACAGCTGCCAATACGAGTAACGTAAAGGGTGTTTCAAAAATGACCGGTATATTTGAAACGGCAATAAAAACTAAACAAGCAGCGATAGAAATACACCGTTTGTTGCAATATGCTTGGGACAACAGTACATTTTCAGGCAGACAAACTTTCGAAATTACAGTGGTTACAATTTTCAACAACAGATGGCGCTGCGGTCTGGGAAACTCTATAGTACGATATTTTCCACATATCCACCATGCGTAGCAATAATATGGCGTAGTCTCTGAATGAAATTACCCGAAACCTTTGACAACGTGTCTGGCGGAATGGCTTCACATGCAGATGAGATGTACTGCTTCAGCTGTTCAATTGTTTCTGGATTCTGGCGGTACACCTGGTCTTTCAAGTGTCCCCACAGAAAGAAGTCACAGGGGTTCATGTCTGGCGAATAGGGAGGCCAATTCACGCCGCCTCCTGTATGTTTCGGATAGCCCAAAGCAATCACTCGGTCATCGAAATATTCATTCAGGAAATTAAAGGCGTCGGCCGTGCGATGTGGCCGGGCACCATCTTGCATAAACCACGAGGTGTTCGCAGTGTCGTCTAAGGCAGTTTGTACCGCCACAAATTCACGAAGAATGTCCAGATAGCGTGATGCAGTAATCGTTTCGAATCTGAAAAATGGGCCAATGATTCCTTTGGAAGAAATGGCGGCCCAGACCAGTACTTTTTGAGGATGCAGGGACGATGGGACTGCAACATGGGGCTTTTCGGTTCCCCATATGCGCCAGTTCTGTTTATTGACGAAGCCGTCCAGGTAAAAATAAGCTTCGTCAGTAAACCAAATGCTGCCCACATGCATATCGCCGTCATCAATCCTGTGCACTATATCGTTAGCGAATGTCTCTCGTGCAGCAATGGTAGCGGCGCTGAGGGGTTGCCGCGTTTGAATTTTGTATGGATAGAGGTGTAAACTCTGGCGCATGAGACAATACGTGGACGTTGGCGTCATTTGGACCGCAGCTGCAACACGGCGAACGGAAACCCGAGGCCGCTGTTGGATCACCTGCTGCACTAGCTGCGCGTTGCCCTCTGTGGTTGCCGTACGCGGTCGCCCTACCTTTCCAGCACGCTCATCCGTCACGTTCCCAGTCCGTTGAAATTTCTCAAACAGATCCTTTATTGTATCGCTTTTCGGTCCTTTGGTTACATTAAACCTTCGTTGAAAACTTCGTCTTGTTGCAACAACACTGTGTTCTAGGCGGTGGAATTCCAACACCAGAAAAATCCTCTGTTCTAAGGAGTAAACCATGTTGTCTACAGGACACTTGCACGTTGTGAACAGCACACGCTTACAGCAGAAAGACGACGTACAGAATGGCGCACCCACAGACTGCGTTGTCTTCTATATCTTTCACATCACTTGCAGCGCCATCTGTTGTTGAAAATTGTAACTACTGTAATTTCGAAAGTTTGTCCGCCTGAAAATGTACTGTTGTCCCAAGCATATTGCAACAAACGGTGTATTTCTATCGCTGCTCGTTTAGTTTTTATTGCCGTTTCAAATATACCGGTCATTTTTGAAACACCCTGTACCAATGATGGTCTAGATGAAATTTTCTTCTGAGCACCGTGGAGCATTTCAAAAATGCTAACTTGTTACTTTGATTGAACTCTTTCTTGACAAAAAACTATTTTGTGTGATGTGGAGATTCTTGACATCAGAAGCGGTGTACTGTTGGCTACTCTCAGCGAGTTTCACAAAAGTGTATAAGGCGTCTGAGGACTTGCAGGTTCTGGTGCCTCCTCTAGGTTTAAAACACTGTACCAGACAGCAAAATTTCTGAAGCGCACCAGACAATCGGGTCTGCCGATTATTGCGGTTTCTTCTTCTTCCATATCCGGATGCACCAATTACATTTTCCCTTCCCAGTAATTAGCAACGTAGGTTGCTTTGTCATTGACTTTCAAAATATCGCCTTTAGTGCACGTTATAGACATATCTGGGCAAATCAGTAGGTGGTCCAAGTCTTGTATTGCTCCGCATTCACAGCTATCGCTATCACTGTAGCCCCATTTAAATAGGTTTTATTTGCACCCAGTTACTCCAACGCGCAGCCGGTTTAATGACCTCCAAGTTGTAAAAGGTTGTAGAAATCCTGCAGATCCCTCCTCAAGTACTTCCATCGTGGAGTGTGGCACCATTTCTTCCCAAAGAGATAGCCGCCTTGCGACGGGCTTGGTGGCGAGCTCTTCAGTAGTTTCAATGAAACTCCTGCGGGATTTCAGCCTGACACGTTGTTTTCGGTGCATATGCATCGTGTGTCGAGGATCATTTTTTTGTTTTGATATTTCGATCTCGGCGGCTACTTGTCTGCGGATAGTGGGTGGTGTTATTCCTATGATGATGGGATAAATTTTGTCTTTGGGAGTTGGTTTGAGGTATCCTGTGGCAATACGTACCGTTTCGTTTACGGCGACGTCAACTTGCTTAGTGTGAGCAGAGTTCCTCCAGATTGGCGCCGCGTATTCCGCTGCTGAGATACTCAGCGCCAGACCCGTGGTGCGCAAAACGTGTGGTTGAGCTCCCCACGATGAACCTGTTAGCTTCCGCAGTATATTGTTCCTGGCACAGTGTGACAGTGCTGCTTAAAAGTAAGCGCTCTGTCCAATGTTACTCCCAGGTATTTTGGGCTGTCTGTATGCTTCAGCTCTTCCCCTTCCCACATGACTCGGAGTTTCCGTTTGGCTTGTTTGTTCCTAACAAGGGAACCTCCCCATCGCACCCCCCTCAGATTTAGTTATAAGTTGGCACAGTGGATAGGCCTTGAAAAACTGAACGCAGATCAATCGAGAAAACGGGAAGAAGTTGTGTGGGACTATGAAAAAAATAATCAAAATATACAAACTGAGTAGTCCATGCGGAAGATAGGCAACATCAAGGAGACTGAGCTTAGGAGCGCCGTGGTCCCGTGGTTAGCGTGAGCAGCTGCGGAACGAAAGGTCCTCTGTTCAAGTTTTCCCTCGACTGAAAAGTTTACTTTCTTTATTTTCGCAAAGTTATGACCTGTCCGTTCGTTCATTGACGTCTCTGTTTACTGTAATAAGTTTAGTGTCTGTGTTTTGCGACCGAACCGCAAAACTGTGCGATTAGTAGACGAAAGGACGTGCCTCTCCAATGGGAACCGAAAACATTGGTCGCAAGGTCATAGTTCAATCGATTCCTCCACAGGAAAACACGTCTGATATATTCTATACGACACTGGTGACGGCATGTGCGTCACATGACAGGCATATGTTGTCGACCCACCTAACTTGTACACTTGCCAAATGGGTAAAAAGATTCTTCTACCTTGCCCGATTTAGGTTTTCTTGTGGATAGATACTACGGCGCAGTACCCTCGCATCGCACGGACGGACGGACAGATAATAATTGTCTGAAAATAAAAAAAATTAAACTTTTCACTTGATGGAAGACTTGAACCAAGGATCTCTCGTTCCGCAGCTCCTCACGCTAACCGCGTGACCACGGCGCTCCTGAGCTCACTCTATCCTTTATGTTCCTATGTTGCGCATAGACTACTCAGTTTGTATATTTTGCTTATTTTTTTCATAGCTCCACACAACTTGTTCCTGTTTTCTCGGCCGGCCGTTGTGGCCGTGCGGTTCTAGGCGCTTCAGTCTGGAATTGCGTGACCGCAACGGACGCAGGTTCGAATCCTGCCTCGGGCATGGATGTGTGTGCTGTCTTTAGGTTAGTTAGGCCTAGGTTTAAGTATTCTAAGTTCTAGGGGACTGATGGCCATAGATGTTAAGTCCCATAGTTCTCAGAGCCATTTGAACCTTCGTTTTCTCGATTGATATGTGTTCAGTTTTTCAAGGCCTATCCACTGTGCCAGCTTATAACTAAATCTGAGGGGGGTGCGATGGGGAGGTTCCCTTGTGAGATACTCAGCGCCAGACCTGTGGTGCGCAAAACGTGTGGTTGAGCTCCCCACGATGAACCTGTTAGCTTCCGCAGTATGTTATTCCTGACACAGTGTGACAGTGCTGCTTAAAAGTAAGCGCTCTGTCCAATGTTACTCCCAGGTATTTTGGGCTATTTGTATGCTTCAGCTCTTCCCCTTGTCACATGACTCGGAGTCTCCGTTTGGCTCGTTTGTTCCTAAGATGGAAGTCGGATACTTGACATTTACTAGGGTTTGGTTTGAGATTGTTGCTTTCGTAATAGGTAGTAAGTTCTGTTAAGGCTCCTGTGAGATTCTCCTCCAGTTGTTCAAAGGTTTTATCCTGTGTGGCCACTACTGCATCATCGGCATAAATGAAACCAAAACCAAAAATTGCGGTCTTACTGTACTTGTTTAGAATTCGCTGTGGCGCGTTTTGAGAGGCGCATCGAAGCAGCAGCCTCGTTCCCAGAACTGCGGGCGCGATGGTGCGATAAGCGAAAGGTGAGCGGCTGCAGCTGCGTGCGAGATAAGGGGCGCTGCGTAGCCTCTCGCGTTATCTCGCAGCTTGCGGCCCACAGCGAGGCACTCTGGCCCCTGGGGCAGGGCGCCGAGGAAGCGGCGGCGAGGCGGCTGCGGCAGCGCTGAGCCGCGCCTGCCGGCTGGCTTCTTCAGAAAACGGCGGCCGCGTGCATCCGTCATGTGTGGGATGAATGCTGATAAGCCAGTTCCGTTGTCTCCACTCCTCCGCACGGAGGAAGCGAGGCGGACCGGTTGCCGCGCCACGAGCCGGAGTTGAGGGGATACAAAAAGGCGGGCTGGCAGTAGAAAGAAAAGCCTTTCTAAAATACACAAATTTGTTAACAAGCAACACGAAGTTCTTTGAAAGTCTCTCCTCAAGGTACACTACGAGGCCAAAAGCATTCGGACACCTATTAGTGAACATTAATATAAGTGTTGTGTACATAGTTCCGCGTAGTCAGCGCGTACACAACTTTTTCACTAGAGCGCGCCCCGCTAAGCACAACAGCGCAGGCACAGCGCTCGTCCGTTTCCGCACTACGAGATGGCGCTGTCTTAGAGACGGACCAAAGTTCTGCTTCCGCCGATGCGCGTATTAATATGTAACGCAGCCAATGAGATTGCTGCTAACGTAGAACCTTTTCTGCTCGCGGATCACACTCGCGCAGTGATACCTGAACGCGCGAGGTATTATAACGAGTGTACAGACCTCCGATTAGTCAGTCTGCATTAGTCTGCACCTGTCTGTAGTCAAGTTTCAGTCTGCGCCTAATAAGATTACCATATTCCTGTACATAGCCATGAAGATAAATGAATAGACAGTTTGTCAAGTATCAGAGATATGTGAGAATAAGATTAACGTACCAAGACCAAAGGAACTTCAGATTGTCAATTGTAAACGGCATCCAGAATCAAGTTACATAATGTCTATGATTTTTATTATTTTAATAAATGTGTGTGAAAATTAATAAAGTTCTGTTTAAAGTTGGTCACCGTCAATCTGCTACTCTAAGCGTACAAGTGGCATTTCTATCGTCTGACCTAACGGCAGAAGATAAACACTCCACGATAAGACCACGAGACATATTGCTGACACTCGCCTACTTCGATAGAGCGACAAGTCAAATAATCTGATGGTGTGTGTACCGAAGGTCTTACTGTACGCAACAGTCTGGAACCGCGCGGCCGCTACGGTCGCAGGTTCGAATCCTGCCTCGGGCATGGATGTGTGTGATGTCCTTAGGTTAGTTAGGTTTAAGTTGTTCTAAGTTCTAGGGGACTGATGACCTTAGAAGTTAAGTCCCATAGTGCTCAGAGCCATTTTTTTCTTACTGTACGCACCCCACAATAAGGTACTCTTACTCTTCGCCTGTGTGATAGTTCAAAATCTGCTGGGGACACTTCCAAAGACAGACATGGATATCACCGATTCAATTGCAAGGCTTCCATTTGTACAGTCAAGAGCCAAAGGAACTGGTACACCTGCCTAATAACGCGTAGGGCCCCGGCGAACACGCAAAAGTACCGCAACAGGACGTGGCCTGGACCCGACTAATGTCTGAAGTAGTGCTGGAGGGAACTGGCACCGTGAATCCTGAAGGACTGTCCATAAATCCATAAGAGTACGAGGGGGTGCAGATCTCTTCTGAAGAGCACGTTGCGAGGCACCCCAGATATACTCAATAGTGTTCACGTCTGGGGAGTTTAGTGGCCAGCGGAAGTGTTCAAACACAGAAGAGTGTTCCTGGAGCCACTTTGTCGCAATTCTGGACGCGTAGTGTCGGATTGTCCTGCTGAATTTCCCAAGTCCGTCGGAACGCACAGTGGACAGGAGTGGATGCAGATGATCAGACACTATGGTTCCGTACGTGTCACCTGTCAGAGTTGTATCTAGACGTATCAGGTGTTCCGTATCACTCCAACTATACGCGCTCCACACCATTATAGAGCTTCCACCAGCTTGAACAGTCCCATGCTGACATGCAGGGCCATGGGTTCGTGAGGTTGTCTCCATCCGCTCCATACAATTTGAAACGAGATTCGTCCGACCAGGTAACATGTTTCCAGTCATCAACAGTCCAATGTCGGTGTTGACGGGCCAGTCGCATTGTCCTGCTGGAATTGCCCAAGTCTATTGGATTGAACATGAATAACTGCACGCGCCCCACACCTGTAGGGAAGCACAAATGATTAGGAAATGGTTGGCTCTGAGCACTATGGGACTCAACTGCTGAGGTCATTAGTCCCCTAGAACTTAGAACTAGTTAAACCTAGCTAACCTAAGGACAACACAAACATCCATGCCCGAGGCAGGATTCGAACCTGCGACCGTAGCGGTCTTGCGGTTCCAGACTGCAGTGCCTTTAACCGCACGGCCACTTCGGCCGGCATTAGGAAATGGCTCTGAGCACTATGGGACTTAACTTCTGAGATCATCAGTCTCCTAGAACTTAGAACTACTTAAACCTAAGTAACCTAAGGACATCACAAACATTCATGTGCAGTGTTACGTGGCTTTATGCTTAATTATAGACTTTCTATTTTATTAGTTGATTTGTTTTCACCACGTAACGCCCGCGGTTTACGCCCTTCTTCGATGCTGAGCGATGTATCACTTTTCGTTCTGACGCCGCAACTCTTCCTTTCCTATATCTTTACTACTTTTTATCTATATAAATGATGAACTATTGGTTTTGCCGTTTAACAACTTTTTAATAACTGTGGAAGTATTACAGGTGTCGGGTCCCACCTACTGTGTCACCCGCCTATACGTTTTACATGAACCTTTCAAGACTCGATCGATCTGTTTGCAAAGAGAAAGCAGAATATGTCTTCCTTTGACGTTGTCCAACAACGACCTAGGAAGCTCGACGCCCTCGCGGCCCAGGCTCTTCCATGGCTCGCGGTAGTTTTCCATTCGTTTTATTCCTTGCCCACTTGCCGCTACGTCGAACTTTCGTGGTGATCGTTGGGCAAGGTCTTCCACGTTATCTGCAACATAAATAAACTTTCTTCCCACAGTATTTCTGAAAATCCAAAAAAAACTTAAAGAAGATAATAATAACTGGAATGAGATTTTCACTCTGCAGCGGAGTGTGCGCTGATATGAAACTTCCTGGCAGATTAAAACTGTGTGCCCGACCGAGACTCGAACTCGGGACCTTTGCCTTTCGCGGGCAAGTGCTCTACCAACTGAGCTACCGAAGCACGACTCACGCCCGGTAATCACAGCTTTACTTCTGCCAGTACCTCGTCTCCTACCTTCCAAACTTTACAGAAGCTCTCCTGCGAACCTTGCAGAACTAACACTCCTGAAAGAAAGGATATTGCGGAGACATGGCTTAGCACACTCCGCTGCAGAGTGAAAATCTCGTTCTGGAAACATTCCCCAGGCTGTGGCTAAGCCATGTCTCCGCAATATCCTTTCTTTCAGGAGTGCTAGTTCTGCAAGGTTCGCAGGAGAGCTTCTGTAAAGTTTGGAAGGTAGGAGACGAGGTACTGGCAGAAGTAAAGCTGTGATTACCGGGCGTGAGTCGTGCTTCGGTAGCTCAGTTGGTAGAGCACTTGCCCGCGAAAGGCAAAGGTCCCGAGTTCGAGTCTCGGTCGGGCACACAGTTTTAATCTGCCAGGAAGTTTCATAATAATAACTGTTCTTACAATTATTCGTATAAGTCTTGGTCGATTTAATGAGGGGTGGGACAGGCCTGAGCCTTGTGACACCACACATGCCCGAGGCAGGATTCGAGCCTGCGACCGTTGCGGTCGCGCGGTTCCAGACTGTAGCGGTTAGAACCGCTCGGCCACACCGGACGGCAATGATTAGCAAACAAGATAATAATGTAAACGAAAGATTTACTTAACTTGTATTTCTCCAAGTGTACGAAGACTGATTGCAAGGATCGCAGCAGGAAACAGGGTGCCACTACGACAGTGTCAAGAAGGGAGAGGCTCCCTGCACTACAGCACGAACGATGGTGTCGGACCTGCGACCAGGCGGCGTCTGCGTACGTGGTGGCTCCGAGCGCAAGCGTGGCGACCCCCCAGGCAGAGGTCGCTGGAGGCTCGGCTCAGTGGGTGTGCTCCGTTGGGTCCGCCGGATCCCGCACAACCGCTGTCAGCGTCTGACGGAAACTTGCAAGTCCGTTGTCAACTTCGCGGCGGCCGTGAGGTGGTATCGGTACGTGACACCACAATCTGTGAGGGCGACTGGAAGTGAATGACAGGAGACAGACTAGCCCTGCTGCTCACGTTCACATTGACAATTTTACGTGCAGAACAGGAGAGAAAATATTATAAAGTGATGTAAATAACGCGAAAGGCACCACTAAATAAAAAGCTGGTAGCTGAAAGAGATTTGTGCAGAATAAAACGTAAATCAACTACAAAGTTCTTGCCATACGTGACAGGCACGTGCCATTTATTGGTTATACATTTAGCAGAGTTACAGTAGTATGCCATAATCAGAAGATCATAAAAGCACTAAAACCATGCAGGATTCTATTAGAAGTAAAATTCTGAAAAGTGTGCAGAATAAAAACTAAATGAACCATAAAATTTTTGCTGTAAGAGATAAATATATGCCATTAGGGACTATACAATTAGCAAAATTCCAGTAATGTGCCATAATTAGGAATTAATATGTTTGTTAAAAGAACATAAGCAACGCATAATTATCAGAAACTAGGAGTAGGGTGGGATGTATAGATGTATAGCCACTAAGCAGCCCTAATTTGGCCACCTTACAGCGAAATCTCAAACTTGCAGACTCGCTACTTCTGCTTGCTAGCGGACGACGCTAAAGCGGCTGATCTGGCTTTGTTTGACCCTTGAGAGTAGGTTTTACTCCTCTCTGACGTAGGGCACGTTAGCCTCGTCGGCCGCTTGAGGGGTTGGCAGGGCGCCCGGGCGCTTGCTCCAACCCAGCGGCCCATGGCTCCGATTGCTCGGTGGTCTGACCTGGCTCCTGTCTTTCCCATCTTTTTAATTCTTGATGTATATATGCAAACTGAAGCGAAGAATTAAAATTTGTAGCAAGGCTAGGATTCGAACCCAGGTCTCCTGCTGTCTAGCCAGATACGCTAACCACTAGCCACCCTGGTACAGTGGCTTTGCACAACTGCACGGATTATCTTAACATGCCTTCTTCCTCGTTCCTTAGTACAGATTTTCATTCGTCCCTTCGGTCTGTATATCTACATCACGGATATTTGAAATTACTAAATTATCTCTAGAACGATATGTTTTCATTATTAATTCTCCCCATTCTTTTACATCTGTCGTTGGCTTACTGTCTCGTCGTTTCCGTCCTCTTCCTTGAGATTTTATCGACTTGTCTGTGTAGTTAGTTTTGTTGTAACAGAGGGTGTAGAAGCCATGGTCGGGAGCATAGGGTGCGTCTCCCGTCGCATAAAGTCTGCCGGCGGCCTCCAGCTGTTTTGTGGCCGGCGCAGCTCTACCATCTTCACCCCTTAAACCCTTATCTCACCTCTTCTTGCTTCTACCTCTTGCTTTACTTGATTCTCGGATACAGTCTGATTCACTGGGATTTGTCTTTTGTGTCCATTCTCTCTGGGAACCATTCCCGGCGTGTCACACAAAGGTCTGAGTGAACGATGACCTCGTACTTTGGTTCCTTTAATCCCATCAATCAAATCGTCCATCTTCTTCCCACGTACCTCTCGTGAAAATAACAGAACGAGAAAGCCAGAAAAAAATTAGAGCTCACACTAAGGCTTATCTGCATTCATTCATCCCAAGCGCCACGTATGTAGCAGCGAAGGGGGCAAGATAAAGTTACCAAAAGTACTCTTTACCACACACCGTTTGGCGGCCGGCCGAATTAGATACAGAAGTAGGATATCACAACCCCAAGAAACCACCGCCGCAGCCAGAAACAGACGTCTGGTGATGAACTTGTCGATTCGATAGCGGCGCCATTTTTAATTAGTGATAAACATAATTTACAGAGAGTGGTTGCTGATTTTGTAAGAATTAACCCGCGTATAATATAATTCTCAACTGGAAGTTAGCCGGCAATAAACTCGTTTGCATTGTGATACAGCTTATTTCAACGGGATTGCGTTCATTCTTCTGCGCTGCAGTGGTCCAAGCGAAGCATTACTCCAGGGATCGACAGGCGGCTCTGTTTTCCTGCAGCACGTGGAGAGGGACCCGCCAGGCTAATGCGCTTTTAATCTCTCGGCAGATTAAGCTGCGCGGGCCGAACGTGGAAATAATTATAGTCGGGCCGGCTACTGCGTTTCAGCAAAAGAAGTGTAGGGTCCATCTGGGCGAACATCTGGCCATGGGAATATTATACCCGCACTTGGCTTCCCGGCGCTAGACCGCTGATAGCCGGATGTGTCCCAGTTGCAGCCACGGAACAAGACTTCGATTATTGGAGGGATCGCAGTGTATTCGAGATTGAAGTCGATTTTACGATCGTTTCATCTGTGACGTCTCTGTTACGGCTAGGAGGTATGAAAGAGACGCCTGCTCCCTCTCGAGAGATTTTGGTGCCGTATAGTATGTTGCCTATATTCACTCTAGATTATCAATGTCTGCAGTTGTGGTGTACGTGTCTCACCCATATTAACTTGTCACAAATGCATAGAGATTTTCCTGCTACAACAGTGTAACCAACCAAACTGTCTCCTGCAACTTCAGATTTTTAGTTTTTTAGATTTTCTTTTCTTTAAATGCATAACAAAATTGTAATTAGCAAAAACTTTAAATTCAGTAACAACCCAATGCATTAATTTTGCTCTTACCATGTTTTTATCCTCTGCTTATGCACATGGTACAGCCCATTCAAATTTTAATACACTGAAGAGACAAAGAAGCAGGTGCACCTGCCTAATATAATGTTGGGCCCCCGTGAGCAAGCAGAAGTGCCGCAACGCGACGTGGCGTGGACTCGACCAATGTCTGAAGTAGTGCCGGAGGGAACTGACACCATGACTACTGCAGGGCTGTCAATAAATCCGTAAGAGTACGAGGGGGTGGAGATCTCTTCTGAACAACACGTTGCAAAGCATCCCAGATATGCCCAATAATGTTCACTTCTGGGGAGTTTAGCGCCCAGAGGAAGTGTTTAAACCCAGGAGAATGTTCCTGTATCAATCTGGATGTATGGTGTGTTGCATTGTCCTGCTGAAATTGCCCAAGTCCATTGGAATGCACACTGGGCATGCATGGATCTGGCTGATAAGAAAGGACGCTTTCGTACGTGTCACCTGTCCTGGTTGACCGTGCGGTCTAACGCACGGCTTTCCGGGCGGGAAGGAGCGCCTGGTCCCCGGCACGAATCCGCCCGGCGGATTTGTGTCGAGGTCCAGTGTTCATGTCTGGGGAATTTGGTGGTCAGCGGAAATGTTTAAATAGAGAAGTGTTCCTGGAGCCACTCTCTAGCAATTATGGACGCGTGGGGTGTTGCATTGTACAAGTGGAATCACCCAAGTCCGTAGGAATGCAAAGTGGACGTGAATGGATGGAGGTTATCAGACAGGATGCATAAGTACTTGTTACCTGTTAGAGTAGCATCCAGACGTATCAGGGGTCCCACATTACTTAAACTGCACAGGTCTCACACCAGAGCCTCCGCCAGCTTGAATAGTCCCCTGCTGACATGCACGAGGTTGTCTCCATCCGCTCGATACAATATGAAATGAGACTCGTCCGACCAGGCAACAAGTTTTCAGTCAACAACAGTCCAATATCGGCGTTGACGGGCCCAAGCGAGGCGTTAAGCTTTGTGTCGTGCAGTCATCAAGGGTACATGACTGGGCCTTTGGCTACGAAACCCCATATCGATGATGTTTCGTTGAACGGTTCGCGTGCTGATACTTGGTATAAATAATGGCGTGTGACGAGGGCCTCCCGTCGGGTAGACCGCTCGCCTGGTGCAAGTCTTTCGATCTGACGCCACTTCGGCGACTTGCGCGTCGATGGGGATGAAATGATGATGATTAGTACAACACAACACCCAGTCCCTGAGCGGAGAAAATCACCGACCCAGCCGGGAATCGAACCCGGGCCCTTAGGATTGACAGTCTGTCGCGCTGACCACTCAGCTACCGGGGACGGACCTGACACTTGGTGATGACCCAGTATTGAAATCTGCAGCAATTTGCCTAAGGGTTGCATTACTGTCGCGTTGAACAAGTCTCTTCAGTCCCAGGAAAGTGGGTCGAATATCACCACTTTATTTTTGGTTTAGGTTTTCGTGTTTAAAGAATATTGTTTTTGTATTGGTTGGGTTTGATTTAATTCTCCACTTTTGCATCCAGTGTTGTGGTTGATGTGGCCTACCAACACAATTACAAGGATAGCGTACCAATAGGGACAAGAAAGGAGGCATGAAGGGCGCCAAAAACAGAAATAACAATCAGCCATTTATTGCGCCATTACACAAGCACATCATGATATATGAGACATTACTATTGGCATAGCCGCGCGGGATTAGCGGAGCGGTCTTAGGCGCTGCAGTCATGGACTGTGCGGCTGGTCCCGGTGGAGGTTAGAGTCCTCCCTTGGGCATGGGTGTGTGTGTTTGTCCTTAGGATAATTTAGGTTAAGTAGTGTGTAAGCTTTGGGACTGATGACCTTAGCAGTTAAGTCCCTTAAGATTTCACACACACACACACACACACACACACACACACACACACACACACACACTATTGGCATATTTAAGTCTATTATGACAAACAATATGTATCACGAAGGGCACACACAATGGAGTTCAAGAAATTACAATGGCACATCAACACCGCTTTGACAAACAGTGTGCATCATGAAGGCCGCACAATTTTACCAATGTAAGAAATTAAAATAATAGTAGCATAAAATTAACTAAAATGCCTTGAAGGAAATGTTTGAGAAGAAGACGACGGAGCCACAAGGGAGGAGGCAACACAATACTTAACTCAGATGCACCAAAACAAACAATGGACACGTAAGGCACGCAACTACTCTCTCAGTTGCGGTTCCGGGCGTTCCACCCAAGTAATAGCTACCTGAAACATTTTAATACTTGGAACAGTACACCAGTGATCAGCAAATTAAAAAACAATAACATGACATAAAAAGACAATAATTTAAGAAAATCACATATGACTATGAGCTTAAGGTCTTTCGGTAATTAACAGATTACAAAACAGGTAAACGGGCATGTGCCACTATTAAATGTTCTGTGATTACACTACTAAATTTCTCAGTGCCCAAGTTGCAATTAACGCAACAAGAATTAAATCATTTAAGTGATAATGTTACTTTAAAATAATAATAATAAAATCATGGTACTCCACGGCTCCGAGCACACAGCCCCATACAAAATGCAACACAACCACAGCGACCCGGCGTACTACCAGAACCAGCAGGCAGTAAACCAAAATCGTACTAGGCCAAAACAAGGACCGACTTCTAAAATAACGACACCTAGCCCGCATTCGGGAGGACGACGGTTCAATCCCGTCTCCGGCCATCCTGATTTAGGTTTTCCGTGATTTCCATAAATCGCTTCAGGCAAATGCCGGGATGGTTCCTTTGAAAGGGCACGGCCGATTTCCTTCCCCATCCTTCCCTCACCCGAGCTTGCGCTCCGTCTCTAATGACCTCGTTGTCGACGGGACGTTAAACACTAATCTCCTCCTCCTCCTCCGACACCTAGCCGGGGCCGGACAACAGACCAAATGCCGGGAAATCCATAAGAAACCTCAGCCAACTTAATACCAAAACAACAATTTATGAACAATATGCAAAACACAAGACCTCTCAGTCCAAAGGCTTCCGTTTAGTCGCGAAGGTGGCTCCGACTCCCCTGTTGAGGTGCCAAGCGTCGTACGGAGTGCTGAATCAAGCTTAACCTTCGTTAACGGAGAGCGGAAGCACCACAAGACAAAATAAAATCCAATCTAACCGCGCAAGCCAAACTCTAAGGAGTGCCACTCGAAGACTATGCACTTGAAGATCAAACATAAAGCACCCAGACTAACGTGCCGCTGAACGACACACTTCCATCACCAGCGTCTAGTAGAGTACGGAGAGCAGCGTACCCCATCGATATACATCCATGGGACGGTAAATGAGGATAGCTATCTCAGCGGCGGAGAGACAGGAGGACGAAATGACATACCACCGCACATAGAAGGTATTTCAAACACAGGCTCGGCAAACTACAACAGGCGAGATTTTGCTCCCCTTGCGAATCAAGTTAAACGGCACACCACGCTGCTGTCCACACTATTAACCGTAAAATCACGGTCCGGTCTTCCCATCGAGCCCCACTCGGCGTCCATACGCAAACAAGCCTAGCCGAGCCGAACTGTCTCTACGCCAAGGCAGCCCCCTCTTTCCTCCTTACACGCCTCCAGCTAAGCTGCGGCCAGCGATCACCCACGGAAACAAACGCCAAAGCGCCGTCTCAGTGAAAACTCAGCACTACGAACGATACGGACTTGGAAATAAGCGGGCACCGTAACAGTCATCTGTAGGTAGTCATCTGTCATTATTTGTAATGTCATGGTGGAGGCTGCGGAGCACCAGTAAACTGTGTTGGTCTCGGGGAAATCTACTTCGTTTAGGGAGTAGATTGGGAATGTGATACTCCCTTAAGTGCTACTCCTGCCCGGGGCATGAAAGTGTCAGACAACATCGTACCTCTCCCCCCCCCCCCCCACCCCCCCCCACCCGTGACACGCTTTATACAGCCCCCACTGCTAGTAGTGTTGCCGTCTGTGCGCAGTTTCGGCATATAGACATCGAACATAGGCGCTGGTCATATTAATGTGGCTGGACCGTGTGTTTGAGCAGAGCAGCAACAAGACGGGGTAGGCTAGACCGTCGCCGGCAGTGCAGGAGAGGCGGACGCCGCAGGAGTGGTGTTGCGCGCCTAGGCCGTTATGCGCGGCTGGTCGCTGCTTGCTGCCGGGCGGCATTCCTGCCACGCGCCCTCGTGACGTCAGCGGACGCGGCAGGTGCAGCCGGCGACCCGGCAAGGACGGGAACGCGGGCTCCAGCGCCGCCGGTGGCGGACTCTGCCGGGCTATAGTCCGCGATAAACCCGCTGCTCACCGTGTAAACACGGCGCACAGCCAGTTGATCGCAGCTCGTGATCTAGTTGCTGCCCCTAGAGCATGGGGTCCCGAGTTCGAATCATCATTTCACCGGCATCGAAGCGGAAGACGCCGAAGTGGCGTCAGACAAAGACTTGCCTTAAGCGGCCGAAAAGCCTGAGATGGGTCTCCCAGTCAAGTATGGCATACGGTCATTTCATTCCTGGTTGTTGGTGTATACGAAGCCTGTTCACGGATCTGCTCGTAAGAGCTGGCTCGCGCTCACGCCTAAGGAGTGAGCAACCGGGCGGCTCAAGGTTTGTAATGGTGGGGGAAGGGGTGGGAACTGCAGCGGAGGGGAGCAAGAATCGGAACAAGCCAGCTCGGCACGAGAAACTACTGTCAGCGAGTCGATTCTACGGTCGCTGATGTTGGTTCTGCGGAGATTTATCACTTCGCTGCGGCTAGTTGATGCTTTTTACAATATCACCAACGACCGCACCGGGGCGCACAGTGTTCCGTGGCCGAGAATCAGACGGCGTTCAGCTCACGGCCGATACGCGGCGGCACTACCACCGCTCAACACCGCACACACAACCACCCCTAAGTCGCTTTCGCGCTAACTCCAGCAACGCCAGCTGGCGTACATGGGAAATAGCAACCTACCGACTACGGGCCAATCACGCCATGCCACGCCACGTCGGGCTCATCGGCGGCCTGTGTACTCCTGCGCGCTGGACTAGTTAGAAACTCTGCCCACCCTCCCCCCATGGACGGTAGGGCGAAGTCAGGCTGCATCCTCGCAAAGTGTTTGGACTCGACGCTTGTAACTACGGACGTATAGAGACTTGAAGTGACAGCGTTGTATGATTTTGACAGTGACCTAGTGTACAATTTCGTCTGACAGTGTTTGCATTCAGATCTTGTGTGGACTTCAATTGAGATATTAAACTTGTTTTTCCACTGAGGCCTCCAGTCTTTTTTGTTCCACACTTCCCGGATAAAACAGCTTTCGTGTCAAATTTATTTTCTAAGATTGTTGCACTGATGAGATATAACAAGTGTGCGCTGATATGAAATTCCTGGCAGATTAAAACTTTGTCCCGGCCGAGACACGAACTCGGGACCTTTGCCTTTCGTGTGTGCTTGGGTATCTCAGATGGTAGAGCACTTGCCCGCGAAAGGAAGAGGTCCCGAGTTTGACATTTCTTTTAATTGATCAGGCGAAGAACACGGGGCTGCTGAATACTAACTCTCATACTTCTTGAGAATGGTGCAGCCTCATGAAGAATGTAGTTTTCCAACGAAGTTTAAATGGAAATCAAGTTGCATTTCATGATAAGTCTTTTCACACTTTAAACTAAAAACATTGGATTTCAATGAATTCTGCTAATTTTTCTATCCGCTAAAGCATCAATATATGGTGCCACTTTTTGAGCATTGCGAATTCGAAGATAAGATTTAAAGTCGCAATGTGTGGACGGGACTCTGTACATAGATTTTGTTCTCTTCGCTGGAAAAAAGTTGCTCGCCGAAGTATGTAGTTAAAATATCGACATAATCGTAACTGCAAACCTCTGGAGTCGCGGAAATTTATGTTGACGAAAATTTTTATACGAGTCCAGAAGACCTATTTCACTACGAACTGAATCACACAACTGGCTGTGACACTCAGAGTCTAGAAGTTATAACTGTAGCTAGGCGTCCTGCACTGACGTCTTGCAGATTTAATAATTCTTTTCATAATGTGGGGCCACGGTCATATTAGTGTATTTTGAATACAACAGTATGCCATCTTAGGCACGGTGTAACATTTAAAACACTTGATAATGGCACTTTCAAACCGAAATAATGATCGTGATCGTGTAAATGTAACACTGCAAATAAAAAAAAGTCTAATGGCGGTATTGACTTTAAAGAAGTCTTGCAGATTGATGTTGATGTGTCTGACCTCCTGTTTGAACTTCCTAAACGGGCCGTAATACTACTGTCATCGATTCGAAAAGAGATACTTTCCACTTGAAGCTCAGCGCCATTAAGTAAATATACTGAAGCGCCAAAGAAACTGGTATAGGCATGCGTATTCAAATACACAGATACGTGACATGCATAATACGACGCTGCGATCGGTAACCCCTAAAAAAGACATCACGTGTCTGGCGTAGTTGTTACATCGGTTACTGCTGCTACAATGGCAGTTATCAAGATTTAAGTAAGTTTGAAAGTGGTGTTATAGTGGACGCACAAGCGATGGGACACAGCATCTCCAACGCAGCGGTGATGTGGGGATTTTCCCGTACGACCATTTCACGAGTGTACCATGAATACCAGGAATCCGGTAAAACATCAAACTCCGACATCGGATGCTGCCGGAAAAAGATTCTGCAACAACGCGATCGACGACGACTGAAGAGAATCGTTCAACGTGACAGAAATGCAACCCTTCCGCAAATTGCTACAGATTTCAGTGTTGGGACATCAACGAGTGTCAGTGTGCGAACGATTCTACGGAACATCATTGATATGGGCTTTCGGAGTCGGATGCCCACTCGTGTACCCTTGATGACTGCACGACACAAATCTTTACGCCTCGCCTGGGCCCGTCAACAGCGACATTGGACTGTTTATGACTGGAAACATGTTGTCTGGACAGACGAGTCTCGTTTCAAAATGTATCGAGCGGATGGATTCAGTTGTCGTCGGTCCCGTTCTTGTAGGATCTTTTTTCGGTCACAGATATGTCGGAGATTTGATGTTTTATCGGATTCGTGATATTCACGGTACACTCGTGAAATGGTCGTACGGGAAAATACCCACTTCACCGCTACCTCGGAGATGCTATGTACCATCACTCATGCGCCGACTATTACACCACATTCACACTCACTTGAATCTTCATAAGCTGCCATTGTAGTAGCAGTAACCGATCTAAAAACTGCGTCAGACACTTGTTGTCTTATATGGGCGTTGCCGCCCACAGCGCCGTATTCTGTTTGGCTCTGAGCACTATGGGACTTAACTGCTGAGGTCATCAGTCCCCTAGAACTTAGAACTACTTAAACCTAACTAACCTAATGACATCACACACATCCATGCCCGAGGCAGGATTCGAACCTGCGACCGTAGCGGTCGCGCGGTTCCAGACTGTAGCGACTAGAACCGCTTGGCCACTTCCGCCGGCTCTGCTTGTTTACATATAGGTATCTCTGTATTTGAATACGCAGGCCTATACCAGTTTCTTTGGCGCTGCAATGTAGTTTATACACATACATTTCATATATTTAACCACAATGGTTAGTCAAAAAGCAAGGTCTATTTTTGGTCAACAATTACAAATGCAGCAACGTAGGTTGAAAACCACAACATTGACGACTAACTTGACTTATCAGTATAATCTCCGGCCATTTTCGTAGTTTTGGCCCATCTTTTAACAAGGGCATGTATTCCACTGTGGTTAAACACACTGTCCTGCTTCCGAAGGAACTGATGCACACACGTTAATCGTCCTCTTCATCTTCAAACTGAATCCTACGATGAGCTTCTTTTAACCGCCCGAACAGGTAGAAGTCTGGTGGTGCCAGGTTAGGGCTGTATGCGGGATAAGGCAAGACTTTTCGTAAAATTTCCACAATCTCTTTAGTGACGTGACGTCTGGTGTGTGGTCTATCTTTGTCATGCAAAAGAACAACATCCGCCATGGCTTTTGTTGAGCCAACTCGCTGGAGACGTGCTTTAAGCTCTTTGACAGTTCTGACGTGTTGGATAGAAAAAAATCGACTATAATCACACCCTCTGCATCCCAGATTTCTGTAGCCATAACTTTCCCTACCGATCGCATGTTTATGAATTTTCCTTCTTCTGTGATGCCATTCCATTAAATGTCTCTTTGATTCTGTTTCAAAACTAATGAAACCATATTTCGTATCCAAGAGTTGTGCGGTATTTTGTCAGTTACGATTCTTGGTACCTAAGTTGCACGAACCGTTGAGTATGCCAGTCGTTGAATAATCGTCCTCACACTGCCTTTACTGAGAAGGGTAATACGACACAAGTTATTTGTAGTTATCCGGCGGCCACCACGCATGATGTCACCGTCTCGCTAAATGTTGTGTGGAGTCTCTTTAGCCACCGATCTGCCGCTCCGTGTTTCGCCAGCCAGCGGTGTTTGTCCTTCAGCTTAGCTACAGCGACGAACCCATCGTCTTACAGTGCTGATGTCCGCTGTTGCATCACCGTACATATTTTTTAGCCATTCATGAATGCGAATGGGCGTTGCACATTCCGCATTCTGCTGTCTAATACTAACTTTGATGTCGTCCATTTTTCAAGCCACTGCAGTACTGGCATCTGTTGACCCAGACAGTTACTACTGGAGTGAATTGGAGAAGAACCTTTGCGGAATAGCGCCAAATTCAAACTTTTCACTCAACAGACTTTATTTACGGAGGGGAAAAAAAATTGGAGGCATCACTTTTTCACTGACGCTCTACGACATAGCGGCAAAGAAAATCAACATTTTCGTCACGATTGCCACTTTACCGAGATTCCCCCTAAGTCTTAACGCCGACTGACTTACTTGGCGTTCAACAAGAATCACTAGCAAACTTTGTGCAACATCGGAAGGATTCGTATTTTTTTCGGTAGCGTCTCCGCTATCATTAGTTTGCTGCGTAGTATAATAATATTAAAAAAGCATTAATGAATCTTAGACTGTCGCTAGCATTTATTTTCTAGTAATACAAAAAAAGTAGCTATTTCGCGCTTAAATGTTAAACTGTCGCTGGCGCCTGCAGTTGCTCCACTATTACTCGCGCAAACAAAGTTGACACTCGGCGCACAGGCCGATGGGAGTGACTGCAAATGGGAAATGCCTTTACAGTCGCTTCCATCAGCCACCGCGCCGAGTGTCAACTTTGTTTGCTCGAGTAATACAAACGACCTCACGCATGGTCGGTTTCTCAGGCAAAAAGCACAAGTGCAGCTAACGTCAGATATGGCGATCGTACGCTTGCCGACCCTTGGAATCTCCTACCTATGCCTTGTAGCAGCACTCTGCATTACTGCTAGCCATAGCAGCATATACACCTTACATGCAGCTTTCAATTGAAATAGTGCGAACAATGGCAAATCAATGGGACCTGAAGTAAGAGGAACATTACAACCACGCCTCATTAGGGCAACGCGCAAAAACTGCTATCGTGAAATAAGAATAATTATAAATACAGGAGGGAGGAAGACAGATGAAATAAAAATTGATGAGGGAATAAAACAAGGACTCTTTTTTTTTTTTTTTTTTTTTTTTTTTTTTTTTTTTTTTTTTTTCCGCCCACTCTCTTTGACATTTACAACGGGAATACCCTTAAAGATTATCCGCTTACTAAATTAGATACACAAAATAATGTAAGTGTATTGCAGCTTGAAGATAATAAAGTAATAATATAAAAAAGTGAAAATGAGCTCCAGTTATAGCAGCAGTTTAGCTACACCAAATTTATGCAGAATACAATCGTAAAATTACATAAAACAGAAATTATATTACTCTTGTCTCTATTGCCGCGCGGGATTACCCGAGAGGCTTAAGGCGCAACAGTCATGGACTGTGCGGCTGGTCCCGGCGGAGGTTCGAGTCCTCCCTTGGGCATGGGTCTGTGTGTTTGTCCTTAGTATAATTTAGGTTAAGTAGTGTGTAAGCTTAGGGACTGATGACCTTAGCAGTTAAGTCCTATAAGATTTCACACACATTTTCTTGTCTGTTGATCACTTACCGCCCCCTGTGACGCAGTAATTTCTGTTATTAACAAAAGGCCAACCCACAACCATCTCCACTAAAAAATGTAAGTGAAGATTTCGCGCATTGTAATCGGTAGTGTATCCCAAACTTTCTTAGACAATTATCCCTGAGTGAAATTAGACATTATCTAGCATCCTCCTCGCCCCCATGTTATCACAAACTTCAACACCTAACTAAACTGTAGAATGAATGACTTTTCTTGGAACCCTTTTGTTTTTAAAATGATGAAAGATGATTGATATTTAGATTGTTTGTGTGTGTGTGTGTGTGTGTGTGTGTGTGTGTGTGTGTGTGTGTGTGTGTGTGTGTTTTATAAAGAATGACGAAGGAATTCGTAGTGCATAGCAAGTGCTGCTCAGAACTCCTTCTCAGATAAGAAAACTGACTGTCCATAGAGAGGGCAGACATTAGTTACAAAACATACCTCCCTTGAATTACTCTTCCCCACTGCAGGACTTGGTTGACCTGGACACTGCAACGCCATTAAAAAAAAAAAAAAAAAAAAAAAAAAAAACAAGTTATCATCTTTGCACTGTACTTATTGTTCGTAAATAACTTGATTGCTGCGCTGCTTACCCCTGAACTGGCCGAAATTGGAAGACTGCACACTGTTAATGCTTTGTGTCTGACCACAGTCGGCCGGCCGGGGTGGCCGAGCGGTTCTAGGCGCCTCAGTCTGGAACCGCGCGACCGCTACTGTCGCAGATTCGAATCCTGCCTCGGGCATGGATGTGTGTGATATCCTTAGGTTAGTTAGGTTTAAGTAGTTCTAAGTTCTGGGGGATTTATGACCTCAGATGTTAAGTCCCATAGTGCTCAGAACCATTTGACCACAGTAATAATAATAATAATAATAATAATAATAATAATACTCTATACAGAACTACAGTAGTCCTTATGTAGTTACTGCTGTGTCGTACTGTCAATTATTTTATTTATCTGTTTCGAAGTGAGTAATGAAGTAATTTCTGGACTACTGCAGATACTATCTACAACTTGGAGAAGACATTTTCTCGTAGCCTTTCCTAAGTATATGTCTCACTTTTACCATCAGCGATGTACGGGACAAAGCACACAAAATATGTATGTAGTGGGTGAACTGTGTGGGGAAGCTGTAACGTCCACCGCATTAATGCTAATAACTGAGAAAAAGTAGTTACGTATTGCTAATTTATATAATCAGTATTAGCGTCTTACAAAAATGTGATAATAGTAATGACCTTTTGAAAATAATTTAGTTTCGTGACTGAAACAGAATCGAATTCTTTAGTAATTACCTCTCAAAAGATTTCATTTTACCCTTCGGGAGTTATTACTCCCAGGTTGGGAAACACTGGACTAGAGGACTGGTCATTTATAAGTAAGGAAGTCCCGTGGCGAATTCTTCACTTCTCGAAACATTGTGTCGTACTGAAGGAAGACAGTTTGGAATGTCGAAATCGTTAGACGCAGCACTTCAGTTGACAAGGCTTCCACAGGAAATCGACCGCGGCTTTGTGAACTGAGTCATGCTGGCATCCGTCTCGGTACGTAGTGGCATATCGAAGCTTCGCTTCCGGGAAGGCGTGTTGTAATTCAGCTTCCTGACTCAAGTAAAAGTAGCTAATCTAGTAATGCGAAACGTAACGGCGAGAAACGAACAATGTCTCGATAAAATTATCGGTAGGCTGAACAATAAAAAAAGAAATTACTGGTGTTGAATACTCACGAATTAAAACACGCAGCACAAATGCATCCCTCAGGGTTCAAATGGCTCTGAGCACTATGAGACTTAACTTCTGAGGTCATCAGTCCCCTAGAACTTAGAACTACTTAAACCTAACTAACCTAAGGACATCACACACATCCATGCCCGAGGCAGGATTCGAAGGGGTCGCGCGGTTCCAGACTGTAGCGCCTAGAACCGCGCGGCCACCCCGGCCGGTCATCCCTCAGGGGTAGCATTGTACCAGACGTCCGCAGGGAAGCACTGCACTGCAAAATCACAGTGCCGACTGCTGATGAGATGTGCGTGGTGAACAAAGCCAAAATCCGGAAAACCTAAAATCCTATTTTTACATGTATGGGGTAAAAGAGGGAACTAACGAGGAAGAAAGTCCTAACAAAAGACAAAGAATTTTCCCGGTGGGAGACGTCTACCGAAGAACCTGTGGCTCTTACAAGTTTGTAGACAGAAACAGACCAGCTGTGGCTTCAGGATTTGGAGTGGACTGGATATGTGCG
Source organism: Schistocerca americana (assembly GCF_021461395.2). NCBI lineage: Eukaryota > Metazoa > Arthropoda > Insecta > Orthoptera > Acrididae > Schistocerca > Schistocerca americana. Next base: position 365,780,042 of record NC_060124.1, on the reverse strand, counting down.
TTACAGACTTTGACGTAATTTGTAGCTTGAGAGACTCCACCCAAAAATTTAAATTTTCTTCTACTTTGCAGACGTCAACCGGCTTTTAAAATTCTGTCTTTCATGTAAGAAATACATTACCTATCATTTGAAGTGCAGAACTTCATTTTTTTCTTAGTTATGAATTTTTAATATGAGTTAATGCTATTCTTGAAAACCAACGTTTGGTACTCAGACCTCAAGTTGCACAAACCAGATTTTTTAGCTACATTCAAAAGCTATTTCTCTTTTCTCAACCGTTCTATGCATTCGTTTTTTGAGCAGTGTTGTTAATTTACTTTCAGTCTTTCTTTTCAAGTTTCAAACTATAATTTTCTTTAATTATTGGTACATAAATGTGATAACAAAATAGAAAAACTGCGTTTCCGACAATATTTCATGCATAGAAGTATGCAAATGCCTCAAGACTTCATCCTGCAAACATTTTATTCAAATTGTTTATTATTCAGGATAAAAAATTTGCACTGAACTTAGATGAATAAACTTGCGGGGAAATAGATTTTAAAATTTTATTAAAAAATGAATGCTAGTACGAGACACAAACCCATTAAAATTCGCCAGCACCGTATGTTTTCCGTTCCTGTTCCTGCGAGGCTGATTCTTCTTGTAATTTCCAGACCAGCGTAGCCTTTTCCTTGAATTTTTCCTTCTGCAGGCAACATCTTGTAGACTGCCTGAGCGGTCGTTGATCTCTAGATAAGCAGATCTTCTTCTAGGAAGGTGATAAAGGAGTGGGGGGAGTCCTGCCCTCTTCAGTCGTCAAACATCCCGTCTGAACTGAGAAACATCTAAAAAAAACTATTTTTTCTTTTTTTTCTCTTTTGGAACTCTTGTGACCAAATGACACTGTGCAAACTTTCATTTGCATTTCGTGTCTTGCCACCAGTGCATCTTGCCAGCAGTGCATCAGATGCAGGTCTCCGACAGACAGGTAATATCTCGACCACTGTGGCAGCAGTCATTGTGTCGTGACCCCTCATGCTGTACATACTGCAATCCAACGATGTCTAATAGTCATTACAATGTTTTTGAGAAAAATGAAGTTTCGGAGTTGAGCCTCCCCTTAAGTAACTGCGAAGGGATAGGCGTAACGCACCACACAAACCTAGAGGGAGAGACTAAAACAACTTGGCAAATGCATTCACGATACAACCTGTAGGGTCCTTCCCTCTCTTTGGGTGCCGAAAGGATGCTGCTTTCTCCGATAAATATACAAAAATTCAAGCAAATCACATTAATAGTTTTTATTACAATAAAGTAGACTGACAATACTTAACTCTATACTCAAATATATAAGTATATAGTTCTGGCAACACCGGCCATGACGTGGGATTAGCCGAGCGGTCTAGGGGGCGCTGAAGTCATGGACTGTGCGGCTGGTCTCGGCGGAGGTTCGAGTCCTCCCTCGGGCATGGGTGTATGCGTTTGTCCTTAGGATAATTTAGGTTATGTAGTGTGTAATCTTAGGAACTGATGACCTTAGCAGTTAAGTCCCATAAGATTTCACACACATTTGAACATTTTGAACCGCCCATGATCTTCTTCTTCTCTGCGGATCCACACATATTACCCGAATGTCTTCCACGAGTAATGAGTGTGTTGGGTAGGGACACTACGAATGTAGTGTGTGGACATATAAGGTGAGAATGTGGGTCTCGCAGGAGGCGTGCGCGAGATAGTCCTTGCAGACGCACTATCCTTTGTGCCCTCGGTGGCTCAGATGGATAGAGCGTCTGCCATGTAAGCAGGAGATCCCGGGTTCGAGTCCCGGTCGGGGCACACATTTTCACCTGTCCCCGTTGATACATATCAACCCCCGTCAGCAGCTAAAGGTATTAATATATAATTCTAATGCTTAACTTTGGTTTACAATGTAGTGTCGCAAGGTATTGGCGACATGCAAATAATGTCTTTCGCGATGTAGAATGTCAATGCAAGTAATGGATATGGATCACAAGTAACAGCTCTTCTAGTGCTCTCTTCTAATCCGGGTCGACTGGTGTCCGCCTTATAATGTCCGGTCGAGGCTGTCAGGAGCGGCCCTTATATTCTCCTCGGCTAGAGGTCACTCCTGTCGTGGTGCGGCCCCAGGCAGCGGGCCATTGCCTGACGTCTCACAGCCTCCTCTGCTCTTGCGTTCTTCATCTTCGTGACGGCGCCTGTCGTTACGCCGGAACACAGCCTCTCTATGTTAATATATTAGTGGCAGCTCGGACTTTTCCCAGATGACTATTATCAATAAACAACTCTCTGGCTATAAAAAAGCCGGCCGGAGTGGCCGAGCGGTTCTAGGCGCTACAGTCTGGAACCGCACCACCGTTACGGTCGCAGGTTCGAATCCTGCCTCGGGCATGGATGTGTGTGATGTCCTTAGGTTAGTTAGGTTTAAGTAGTTCTAAGTTCTAGGGGACTGATGATGTCAGAAGTTAAGTCCCATAGTGCTCAGAGCCATTTGAACCATTTTTTCTATAAAAAATCACAATTTCTTATCAGTTATAGATAAAATATGTGCCTGTATATATTCATGTTGACCAATTAGATTCTAAAAGCTTCATTTCCTCTTTTATCTTTGTTGTTGTCCTGTTTTTACAGTATTCCATCTTCTCATGTCGTGTTCTCCTTCCTTCCACCCTTGTTCTAGAGTTCTTATTTCTTCTGCCCTAAAAGTCATCTAAATTTACTGTTTCATTTTTAAAGGCTTTGCTTTCGTTATTTCCAATTCTTTGATGGTGTTTCTTTCTAGTTTTTTTCTGTAGTAAATGCTACAGCCGTCTTTTTTTTCAGAACTGTAGGAATATTTGTTTCGTTAGCCTGTTCTCATTCAGTCAGTAGAGGTCTCCAAAGAAGATTAAGCTTCACTTTTCCATTTGCTTCTGATATCTTTCGCATGTTTTCGTCGATCTCCTCGTTTTTTCTCATTTCCCAACCATCGGTTGTTTGTATAGCACCCATTATTTTTATAATAATCCGTCTTTCGAATACCTCTGTTCTGCCACGCTCATAGTTTGTTTAAGCGTAAACATATGTAAACATTCTGGTCTTACCATTATGGTGTAGTGTGTTAGTTTTGAATTTTTAGATATGCTTTTCTAGTTGTCGGTATTTTTTGTCAAACCGTAAGTTCTTTTCCATTTTATTATCTCTTACATCTGTTCCAAATACTTCTGGTCTATCCTGGTGTATAGTTTCTCAAAAAAATTTAACCTTTTTTAGCGATTTGTGTTTCTGTGTACGCCGGTCGCTGTGGCCGAGCGGTTCTAGGCCCTTCAGTCCGGAACCGCGCGCCTGCTACTATCGCAGGTTCGAATCCTGCCTCGGGCATGGATGTGTATGATGTCCTTACGTTAGTTAGGTTTAAGTAGTTCTAAGCCTAGGGGACTGATGACCTCAGTCGGCCGCGGTGGTCTAGCGGTTCTAGGCGCTCAGTCCGGAACCGCGCGACTGCTACGGTCGCAGGTTCGAATCCTGCCTCGGGCATGGATGTGTGTGATGTCCTTAGGTTAGTTAGGTTTAAGTAGTTCTAAGTTCTAGGGGACTGATGACCTCAGATGTTAAGTCCCATAGTGCGCAGAGCCATTTGAACCATTTGTTTCTATGTATTTAATTGGTTTTGTATTTGTCATGATTTTTTTACCTGGGACTTGGAGATCAGTGACAGGCAGCTGAAAAATGCGTCGTAGGCTTTGTGGCTACGTTGTTGAAGGACACATCAGCCAGGTTGGAACACATGACCGAGCTGTACACGTTTGTGTAACAGGATCGCCGTAATTTTCATGTCATCTGAAACATCCACAAGAATGATGATCTGCATCCTCCTCTCTTCCACAAGCAGGTAGATACAAAAGGGGGTTGAAAGACTTCTCCATATAAGTCCCTAAGCTTACACACTACTTAACCTAAATTATCCTAAGGACAAACACATACACCCATGTTCCTGTCAACGGCCGTAGTACTTAAGGATTAATTTAACGCTGCAGATATCAATAGCCAGAACAGTTGATGGTGAATTACTGTATGGTAAAGAACGATTTTCCTTATTCTCCAGAGTTTGAGCGTGTGGCCTACGTTGGTGGTGACGCTCTTCGGCGCTTTTCCCCTAATAGAGGCATTCATCAGTTCCTGCTCTTGGTACGGCGGGGCACTTGTACTGGAAGACGATCGAGAGCCTCTCGTGTCCGGCCAACCAGAAGGAGGGCCCCTGCAGCCATTGTCGCCTTGACAATGGGGACCCTGGAATGCATTAGCGGCGCGACGTGATAAACGCTCGCTTCCGACTGCCTGTGACGCCTACAAATGAGCACACCGCCACCCTCACTGCTGCCATCTCCCGACACTAGCAGAAAGCAGTCGGCCTGTCCCTAGCCTCCTTCTTACCGCCGTTACTGACTGGTTATGAAGCACATATATACTGGATCGGCGTACTATGAACAACGACCTGTGAATGCATTTAGTACGAAGATCAGTCAAAAAGTAATGCCTCGTTTTTGTCAAGAATTTCAACTGCAACTACCTAAGTTGGAAACCACAACATTGACGATTAATTAATGACTTTTCGATATAATCTCCGTCCGTTTCCACAGTTTTGGTCGGTCATTTAACAAGTACACTGCTGGCCATTAAAATTGCTGCACCACGAAGATTACGTGCTACAGACGCGAAATTTAACCGACAGGAAGAAGATGCTGTGATTTGCAAATGATTGGCTTTTCAGAGCATTCACACAAGATTGGCACCGGTGGCGACACCTGCAGCGTGCTGACATGAGGAAAATTTCCAACCGATTTCTCATACACAAACAGCAGTTGACCGGCGTTGCCGGGTGAAACGTTGTTGTGATGCCTCGTGTAAGGAGAAGAAATGCGTACCATCACGTTTCCGACTTTGATAAAGGTCGAATTGTAGCCAATGCTGCTCGCGTTGGTCGAGATCCATTGACTGTTAGCAGAGTATTGAATCGGTGGGTTCAGGAGGGTAATACGGAACGCAGTGCTGGATCCCAACGGCCTCGTATCACTAGCAGTCGAGATGACAGGCATCTTACCCGCGTGGCTGTTAACGGATCGTGCAGCCACGTCTCGATCCCTGAGTCAACAGATGAGGACGTTTGCAAGACAACAACCATCTGCACGAACAGTTCGACGACGTTTGCAGCAGCATGGACTATCAGCTCGGAGACCATGGCTGCGGTTACCCTTGACGCTGCATCACAAACAGGAGCGCCTCCGATGGTTTTTTCGGATGAATCCAGGTTCTATTTACAGCATCATGATGGTCGCATCAGTGTTTGGTGACATCGCGGTGAACGCACATTGGAAGCGTGTATTCGTCATCGCCATACTGGCGTATCACCCGGCGTGATGGTATGGGATGCCACTGGTTACACGTCTCGGTCACCTCTTGTTCGCATTGACGGCACTTTGAACAGTGGACGTTACGTTTTAGATGTGTTACGACCCGTGGCTCTACCCTTCATTCGTTCCCTGCGAAACCCTACATTTCAGCAGGATAATGCACGACCTCATGTTGCAGGTCCTGTACGGGCCTTTCTGGGTGCAGAAAATGTTCGACTGCTGCCCTGGCCAGCACATTCTCTAGATCTCTCACCAATTGAAAACGTCTGGTCAATGGTGGCCGAGCAACTGCCTCGTCACAATGCGCCAGTCACTACTCTTGATGAACTGTGGTATCGTGTTGAAGCTGCATGGGCAGCTGTACCTGTACACGCCATCCAAGCTCTGTTTGACTCAATACCCAGGCGTATCAAGGCCGTTATTACGGCCATAGGTGGTTGTTCTGGGTACTGATTTCTCAGGATCTATGCACCTAAATTGCGTGAAAATGTAATCACATGTCAGTTCTGGTATAATATATTTGTCCAATGAATATCCGTTTATCATCTACATTTCTTCTTGGTGTAGCAATGTTAATGGTCAATAGTGTAAAATGGATGGTCCTGCGTTCAAAGCCACGGACGCACGTACGTTTTACCGCCTCGTTATCTTCAAAGTGAATCCCACGATGAGCTGCTTTGAGCGGCCCGAATAGATGGAAGTCCGCTGGTGCCAGGTCAGGGCTGTATGGCGGATGAAGCAAGACTTCCCATCCAGTTTTCACAATGTCTTCCGTGGTGTGACGACTGGTGTGTGATCTTGCGTTGTCATGCAAAGTACAAGATCCGCCATAGCTTTTGGTGGGCGAACTCGCTGAAGACATGGTTTTAGCTGTATTGGACAGAATTTATTGTGCATCCTCGCTCCACGAAATCAGTCATCATACCCGCTGCATCCCAGAAATCCGCAGCTGTCTTTCCCTATCGATCACATACTTTTGAAATTTTTCTTCTTCGATGAGTTTCTGTGATGCCATTCCATTATAAATGTCTCTTTAATTCCGTTTCGAAACAAATGAACCCATGTTTCAACTTCAAGAATTGAACGGCTTTTTTTCGGTTAACATTCTTGGTATCCGTGTTGCACAAACCCCCAACTGCTGAATAATCGTCATCACACTGCCTTTACTGAGGCCGGTACTGCTGAACAAATTATCTGCAGTCATCTGGCGGCCACAGCAAATGATGTCATCTGCTCGTTGAATGTTGTGTGTAGTCACTGCAGTCATTGGCCTGCCGCTTCGCATTTCATCAGCCAACGGTGGCTGCCCTTCAGCGTCGCTACAGAGACAAACCCATATTCTGACAGCGCTGATATCCACGGTTGCATAACCATACAGGCACCTGTCCTGAGTACCTGGCTAGCTACTTTTCGTGCTACGCCTTCTAGTTTCCGAGAAAATCGATGTGGAAGTTTCATGCGTACCTCGCATACCTGCAATGTTCGTCATGTTTGAACCATGCGAACATATCGCAGTGTTTAACTTTCACGACTACCACGTTAGTGGTACAGATTTGCCAACCCTGTGATGCTTATTTTAACAGGCAGGTTAAAATTTTTACGAACAAAGTTCAAAATGCTCCCCACTTGCTAAAGACTAATAGAGTAATCGCTTCGAGGGAAGATTCATAAAAAGTCTTTATTTAATTCTGTATCAATTCAGGCACGTGCTTTCACAGGAGTAATCAAACACGCGTTGTTCATACCGAAGTCGATAGAAGAACAGCCTCCTTGTATTTAAACTAACTGTTTTCGGTATTGCTTCTGAAAAGTCCGTGTACCAGCAAAGCAGTAGCTTTCATTAAATGTGCGTGGTGATACACGAATTTGTGTCCGCAGCTCGCAGTCGAGTGGTTCGCGTTGCTGCCTCTGTATCATGGGGTCCCGGGTTCGATTCCCGGCCGGGTTGGGATTTTTCTCTGCCCAGGGACTGGGTGTTTGTGTTGTCCTCATCATTTCATCATCATAATTCGTGACAGTGGCTGCATTGGACTGTGTAACAATTGGACTGTGAAAAAATTGGGACTTCGTACAGGCGCTGGTGACCGCGCAGTTGAGCACCTCATAAACCAAACATCATTATCTACGAATTTGTGTTTAGGTTGCTTCTACGAGAAATGCCGTCTGGAATTGTTCTACCACTACAAGCGATGCACGCGGTAGCGAGTAATACAATTCTGTAATCCATCATGTAATAAAGGGAATACACGTTTGAAAAAAGTTGGCCGTAATGACTGATTCGTTAATAAAATTACTAAGGCGAAAATTACTATTTTTGAATAATTTTACATGACATTTACTAATTAACGGACATTTGTACGGTGAAACCGAAAAAAGGTGCGCAGGCGGGATTTGAACTTGTACCAACAGCGCTTGATAGAAAGGCGACGATCATTACGTACACTCACCTCAGCGGTGAAATTACACAAGCCAGAGAAGTTGATTAGGCTGATTGTTAATAATTTTTCTGAGTGCTGAACGAAAGATGGTCGTATATCTCTACAAGACTTTCTCATCTTATATCACTGAAATGATGTTTTGTTTTATATTTCTACATTCACCTCATTTATTTTGTTTGAATTTAAGACTCAACGATTTGTTTCCAGCATGTTTTTCCTCATCATAGGGTCTTTTTTGCATGCATAATCTAAATGAATTTACAATTATGTGATAAATTATGTCCACTATGATGGTAATATCGAAAAAATTGGGGGTGGGGGGGTTGAGAAAGTGGCGTCCAGTAGTCTTAGGAGTTGTTGTTGTTATTGTGTAGGGCCCAGAGTCCTGCAGCTCATAGATTTGTGGAGCAGCATGATGTAGCCTGTGTTGGATGCAAGAAGATTGTTTTTCCATTTACTATGCTGCACTGATCATCTTTTCTGAATAGGAAAAGTTTCTCTTTAGATTTCGGACTTCCCGTGCTTCATTAGTTTTGTATTTATTGCTAGAACGTCTACATTACTAGTACATTGATGAACTGTAATGCTTCATCATAACACTTGCTGCGGACTTTTATGACTGTCACTGCAGCAAACCGGTTTGTTTAATATTTAACTGCACGCTAACAGTCACTGTGTTACTACACGGCGGGATATCGATTATCGATTCTAGCAGTATCGATGTCTAATCATAATAGATATATGTCGCTCATCATACAGCTGTAATTCTCCGAAAAAGCAATATGTATTGGTTAACTACACGTAAGGAAGCGTTGATAAAGCTGTTGGTAGCATAGACTTTGGCGTAGACTGAAGTGCTTACGTACCGGTTCATGTCATCTGTTGTAATGATGTTTTACAGGAAAGTTTAATATGGTTCATTCGTGCCAGTGAAATATTCAACAATTTACATCCGTTTTGCCATCAGCTGTTCTGTCGATTTTTGCGGTACTAATCTACAGGGAATGATGCGCTTATCGAAATTTCTGCGAATTTTGTAGATGATAACTTTTTTAATACACGTTATCCCCAGTGATCAGGTAGGGCTTGGGAAGTGGCTTCCACAAATATTTCCAGCGCGGGTAAGTTCTCGTACTCCTGTAAAGCGTCATTGACAGCGAGTTGAAATGTCAGCCGAAATAAATAACTACGCCGAGTGTCTTTTACGGTCACTACTGTAACTACTCATTGCAAAATGGAGTCTCCTTCAGCGTGACAATGCCAGACCCACACGAGCGCTGCGACATCCGCAAAAATCCGACGGCTTGGGTTTACTCTCATTGATTATCCTCCAAATAGGCCCGATTGGGCGCTAATGACCGTAGCAGTTTTGCGCCCTAAAAACGTAACAAAAAAAGAAAAAAAAATAGGCCCGACTTGGCCCCACCCGATTTGATCTCTTTCCAAAAGTTAAAGATAACCTTCGAGGACATCATTTTGATAGTGATGAAGCGATGCAGGCAGAAGTGAGCTTGTGGCTGTGTTAACTAAGTCAAACAAAGTGACGGTATCAACAAAATGGTTTCTCATTGGGAGAAATGTGTTCGCCGACCGGAGTGGCCGAGCGGTTCTAGGCGCTCCAGTCTGGAACCACGCGACCGCTACGCTCGCAGGTTCGAATCCTGCCTTGGGCATGGATGTGTGTGATGTCCTTAGGTTAGTTAGGTTTAAGTAGTTCTAAGTTCTAGGGGACTGATGACCTCAGAAGTTAAGTCCCATAGTGCTCAGAGCCATTTGAACCATTTAGAAATGTGTTCGTCGCCAGGTCACTATGTTGAAAAATAAAAATGTAGACACGAAGAATAAAAATGTGAAACTTTCTTTATTTAAAAAGCTTTCACAGTTGTCACACAATTCGGAGGCTGTACTCTTCACCGTGCCCTCGTATTTGTAGCGTACCCTTTGAGTAAGCGAGTACAGAAGTGGAGGGAGAGTGTCGCTTTAGAGCTAATAAGCCTGCTATGCAATTTCCTTACGTGTCCCGTACAACCTTGCACCGAATTGTTACCGAAAAGCTAAATTATCGAAAACTGCAAAAAGCGTAGAAACCTTTTAACAGATGCACATTGCTCACAGAAGTCAAAGGCTGACGTCTGCACGAACTCATCATCTGCACATGTAGAACCCTTAGATCTGTGAGATTCAGTCTTTCCATCACTTCTCTCGTGCCAGCTCTCTTTTTTACTGACGTATTCATTGATCTTCTCTTGCAACAAGCAAACTTGAATCTGTGTGTAGGAACTGGACGACAGGACAAACATTTAACCACCTGGACATCTGTGTGAGAGTTTGCGCTACTGCTGTTTGGAAGAGGACCCACGACTCTCTCTCTCTCTCTCTCTCTCTCTCTCTCTCTCTCACACACACACACACATTAACCGCTGTTCTGCTTTTAAGCCTAACAGCTGCTTGCTGCGTTGAAATAACGAAAATGTAATACAATATTACTGCCGTAACATCTTCCATGTTTATACTCGTAGCAAACTTATTTTTGTTTTCTGTAGGTTTTGCTATTAATGTCATTTCTTTTTGTTAGTTACAGAAAGTTTTGTCCTTGTGCTCGGTTTTGATCGACTGATAGTTCCTTTGCTTTGTTGTCACTAGTTGTACCATTTGTCAAATATACTTCATGAGGACAAGAGTTGCTCTTCATAGCGACACAGACAAACGTAGTCGCACTTCGTTCTCTGCTACTCAATCGTTCACTATTCAGTGCTGCTAATCTGTCTGGAGATCATACCTGATGATTTCAGTTTTTCACTGGTGAGCCAAATCTTTGAGCTCGACAGAAAACTTCGCTTCCACTAACTGATCAAATTTCGTTGTAAGATCTCTTTACGAAAAGCGCAGTAGAGTATTTTCATCTGATTCTATGCCTGACGTTTCTTTGCTGGTAATAAGTAGCGCTACAGAGCTAACTAGTTTGGCTGTTGAAGATGATTAGCATGCAACCACCACAGCCTCAAATAAAACGCTAATTGCTCCCGGATGAGCAAGACAAAGATCTAACTCATACACGGTCATTAACATAACGGGCTAAATTCTGGCGGAAAACACGTTATCCCATTTCAGATGCGCAGTTGCCACTTCTTCGGAACGTATTCATAAAAGCAATAGCTCATTTAAATGTTTTTTATTCTCTCTCTCTCTCTCTCTCTCACACACATATACTCACACGGTCTCTCAAATTCTGTCACCGGACGTGACTACAATGGATTACTTCTTCTGTAGGCATGTGAAGAAACTAGTATACGAGATACTAGAGTGGACCTGATTGCTAAGAGTTTGCAGCCGCGGAAGTACATCGCAAGGACAAGATAGGTAAAGTACCACAATATACAGGGTGTTTATAAATGAACATCGGGGTTTTGACGCTTTATAATATTTATTACATTAAACTTACAGTTATAAATGATATGTCAAATGAAAGAGCAACTCAAACAGTACCAAGAACCTTATAAATATTCACTAGTATAGCGAAGTACGCGATTGGTTGAACTTCACTGTACCCAAGCGCTGGACAGGCCGCAAGGGGCCCAATGACAGGGCTTGCTTTGCATGGCCTCCATGTTCACCCAACATAACGCCATGCGATTTTTTCCTTTGGGGCTTCATCAGGGATCATGTGTACGTGCCTCCGCTACCAGCAGACCTCCCTTAATTAAGAAACCGGATTGAAGCAGCTGTTACTACAATCACTGAAGACACACTTATCAACTTTTGGGAAGAACTCGGCTATAGACTTGATGTGTGCCGTGTGACAAATGGGCTCACATTGAACATTTGTAAGGTTCTTGGTAAAACTGTTTGAGTTGCTCTTTCATTTGACATATCATTTATAACTGTAAGTTTAACATAATAAATATTATGAAGCGTTAAAACCCCGATATTCATTTATAAACACCCTGTATCAACTGCTCTATGGAAATGAATGGAAAGTGCGGGAGCATGTTACCAGAGGCGTCTCAGTGGTGCACAAAAAGCTGGACGCCACCTGTCGTGAGGTGAGGTGAGAACGACTGTAGCGCCATATGGTAGTGGCCCTGCAATACGATGCAGTTGAAGTTAGGGGAAAGGACTGTGTGTCAATCAGCGGTCAGTTACGATGCACTGTGGAGGTGTTCTTCATTACAACATGGCCCGTAGACAGCATTTAGATGACTTCACATGGGAAAAAATCATCGAAAAGCTGAGAAAGGCCCAAGTATGACAAGTGTAGCTCAGGATTATGGTAAATGTAAATGTCTTGTGACTAGGGCCTCACGTCGGATAGACCGTTCGCCGGGTGCAAGTTTTTCGATTTGACGCCACTTGGGCAACTTGCGCGTCGATGGGGATGAAATGATGATGATTAGGACAACACAACACACAGTCCCTGAGCGGAGAAATCTCCGACCCAGCCGGGAATCGAACCCGGGCCCTTAGGATTGACAATCTGTCGCGCTGACCACTGAGCTACCGAGGGCGGACAGGATTATGGTGCTGTTCATAGATTTGTTTCACGTACAGGGGGAGCGTCGAACCAAAGGCACTGCTGCCCTAACGAGTGGAAGTGGTCGACCAAGGTCAGCTACAGCTGCAGAAGACCTCTGCATTATGCAACAGGCAAGAAGACACCAAAGCCAAAAAGAGGGTGCACTTGGAACTACATTTAACAAGATTGCGAGGCACGAAATATCACGTTCCACAGGGATGCGGGGACTGCGTGGGGGTGTTCCCTTTGCCCGACCATCAGCACGATGTATTCCGTTGACACCCACAAGTCGGCGGTATTCGTTGGGGTTGTGCCAAGAACATGGTGATTGGACCAACGAGGAAATGGGTAGCGATAGCAGATTGTCTGACTAGTGATTCTGGATATACAATGGTATGGCGAGAGTTGGGAACGCCTAATGCACCTTTGATGGTCCAGCTTTTATGGTCTGGGCAGACATAATGTCGCAAGGGCATACTGACCTCCAAATCTTTGAACACGGTACACTCACCAGTCAAGTACGAGTTTTCTTGTCTGTTCCGACTCTCTTAGTGCACTGCAAGCGCTTCGCCAAATGTATCCGATAGACCCGCTGATTCAGCACATTCATGACTGCTTCCAGCGGTTCCAACGCCGTGGCAAGGAGGTGATCTTTCGCTGGGTACCTGGCCACGTTGGGATACAGGGTAACGACATGGCTGATACAGCTGCCAAGGAAGCATGTTGGGATGGTGCTGTTCATCAGTGTCCCATCCCGTTTCACGCCATTGTCTCATTTTCTGACAGATTCATCACGCGTCAGTGAGAGACTGAATAAATGGTTGCAGGTGTGGACAACAAAATGCGGCCGCTCAAACCGACCACAAAAGCTTGGCGGACTTCGTGTCAGCCTCGCCGCTGGAAGGAGGTTTTTGCTTACCAGACTGCACCTCGGGCATAGCCCTTTCACATATGGCTTCCTCCTCCGGGGGGAGGATCCATCTTTCTGTGAAGTTTGTCGCGTGCCGCTTTCAGTTCAGCATATTGTAGCAGTCCTCGGTCTCGCTGGAGATCTGCCCACCGTCCTCGCAGATACCGATACCAGTGTTAACAGAGTGGTGAAATTTTGTGAACTATCAGGTCTCTTCCCTAAACTGGTGGGGAAAGTTGGCAGACTTTCGTACGTTCTAAACTGCTCTGCATGGGGTGACAGCCTTCGTGCCCACCCATTAGATTTCATCTTGACTTTTCGTCAGGGCGCTGATGACCGTGATGTCGAGCGCCCCCTCAACCCAACTCATCACCACCACCACCAGTCAACACTGTTGCGACTTCTCGGGTGTATTCGGCGCTGATTTCATTTTTATGGATGATAACGCGTGACCTCATCGAACTGCACTCTTGGAACGAGAGAACATTCGGCGAATGGACTGGCCTTCCCGTTCTCCCCGACTTAAATCACATCGAGCACGTGTGGGATGCGTTTGGGGAGATGTATTGCGCCACGTCCACATGCACCAACGACTATCAACCCAGCGGGGTGGACTCGCATTCGGGAGGACGATGGTTCAATCCCGCGTCCGGCCTTCCTGATTCAGGTTTTCCGTGATTTCCCTAAATCGCTTCAGGCAAATGCCAGGATGGTTCCTTTGAAATGGCACGGCTAGTTTCCTTCCCCATCCTTCCCTAATCCAATGAGACCGATGAACTCGCTGTTTGATCTCCTCCCTCAAATCAACCCAACCCCAAACCAACGACCATCCGGCTGCTGTGAACCTCGCTGTTGGAGGATTGGAACGCCCTATCACAACAACTTCTTACGAACCTTATGAACAGCATGGGAGCACGTTGCAGAGCATCACCAAATTACGTCTTTTGTAATTTTCAAAGAACCATACGAGGTCACTCCCAAAGAAATGCACACTATTTTTGTAAAAATATAGTTTTCATTCTGCATGTGTGACAGTTTTGCAGTGTGTAGATACATCCTTTCCGCTTGTTTTCAAACTTAGTTCAGCCTATTCCCGTGAGTGGCGCCGTCACAGCATGTCTTCAAGATGGCTGCTACACTTGACGTTCGTCAGAAGCAACGTGCTGTCATAGAATTCCTGTGCTGTGAAAACGAGACGGTGGGGAACATCCACAAGAGGTTGAAAAAGGTGTATGGAGATGCTGCTGTCGATCGCAGTACAGTTAGTCGGTGGGCAACCAGGTTACGTGATGAAAGCGGGCACGGCAATATTGAGGTTGGCCTCGGAGCGGCAGGCCTCGCACTGCACACACTCCAGACAATGTGCAGAGAGTTAACGAATTGGTGACTGCTGACAGACGCATCACAGTGAACGAATTGTCACGCTAAATTGGGATAGGGGAAGGAAGTGTTTGCAGAATACTGAAAGTGTTGGCGTTAAAAAAGGTTTGTGCCAGGTGGGTTCCCAGGATGTTGACAGTGGCTTACAAAGAAACAAGAAAAACGGTTTGCAGCGCCTTACAGTCCCGACCTGGCTCCATGTGACTATCATCTCTTTGGGAAACTGAAAGACTCTCTTCGTGGAACAAGGTTTGAAGATGATAACTCCCTTGTGCACGCTGCCGAACAGTGGCTCCAACAGGTTGGTCCAGAATTTTACCGTGCGGGTGTACATGCGCCGGTTCCAATATGGCGTAAGGCAGTTGAGAGGGATGGAAATTATGTGGAGAAATGAAAATATTGTTCGTAAAGGATGTATCTACACACTGTAAAACTTTCAAACATGTAGACTAAGAGATGGATTTTTAAAAAAATAGTGTGCATTTCTTTTGGAGTGACCCTCGTAAATGGCGTTGACTTCAGTGTCGTTTCTATTCGTCTTATTGTGTATTTCCTTCAAAAATGGTTCAAATGGCTCTGAGCACTATGGGACTTAACTTCTGAGGTCATCAGTCCCCTAGAACTTAGAACTACTTAAACCTAACTAACCTAAGGACGTCACACACATCCATGCCCGAGGCAGGATTCGAACCTGCGACCGTAGCGGTCGCGCGCAGTTCCAGACTGTAGCGCCTAGAACGGCTCGGCCACCCCGGCCGGCGTGTATTTCCTTAAGTTGCCTTCTGTGCTATACTGCTGCAGTTCTTTCTATACATGGTTCCAGTTTCATCGAGTTCACTGTAGTACACCAAACTCTGGGATTCTTGAAGCAAGGCGATGGGGCTGTCGTGATCATTGTGGTCGACATTTCCAACAATATCTTTAAGAGAAGAACCGTGAATATATAAAAACTGGACTTACAAGTCGACAGGGAGTTATCCACGATCCTTATTGGTAGAAAATACACACATTTTCCGTGTGTCGATCGCTATTTTTATTATTTCAAAGTGATCTGCTTCTAGCAGTTTCTCTGAAAGGTTGCATGTCCAAGTATTGGTGCGCATTACTAGGTGGCCGCACTGGTGTGTGCACTTGCTCTGTGCCCTCTCCGTGTAAAACTGGTCGCACCGGATTCGCCGTAACTGTGACCGTGGCCGTGCTGGAGCGCCATCGACCTTACGCCGCCAGCGACGAGCACTTGATAAGACGCAGTTTGGGTAGAAATACGGAAGACAAAGTATCCCGCGGCGGGCACAACGGAAATGTTACAAGTAGCGTCCACATAAACTGAACGCATCACAATCAAAGTACACTGGTGTTCATAACTGTTCAACTGTGTGTGAATTCCGAAGGGACCAAACCACCGCTGAGGTCATCGGTCCCTACACTTACACTAACTTAAACTAAGGTACGCTAAAAACAACACACACACACACACACACACACACACACACACACACACACACACACACACCACACACACGTCCCCGAGGGAGGACTCGAACCAACGGCGGGTGGGGCCGCGCAATCCGTTTCATGGCGCCTCAAACCGCGCAGGCACTCCGCGCGGCTGGTGTTAATAACTTAAGGACAAAAGTAGCTTTCGCATTATGTATGTATCACTGCCAAGTAACATGGCTCGACGAAACTTGCATCATACGTAGAACGTTACTTATAATCTGTCTTGATTGCAAAAATGTTCATTCACATGACCAGTTTCGGTTCATGTAGAACCAGTGCTGTTTTTCTGGGGGATGCGTACCCCTAAACCTTTTCGCCGACAATTATTTTACGATGTTGAGAACTTGGAAGAGTGCCAAAGATTTATTTCACGGACGTAAATTTTTTATTTCATTTTTTCGTGTTGGTAATTGCAATACGAACGATACCGGTGTAGTTTTTGGTGGGAAAAGAGATGTCATTGACTGTTTTCAGCATTTCGAAGCTGCGGCAACCGTCCTCGACAACTTAATCGCTGGTAGCCAGGTCGATAAGCATGTAGTGCCCTCGCCCTCTAATAGTGGGCGATGGTAGTGCTAAACGGATATGCGTACGCTCAAAGCCGAGCTACCGATAGATGTCTCTACGGTCCCGCTACCATGATCCTTCGCGATTCATTGCCATCTTTCTTTTTTTGTTCTTTATTCGTTTGCCGTTCCGTTTGCTGTTTCATTTGAGGTGTATTATAGGTCAATTGAAGTGTACGATACCATTTTCTTTTATTGTTCAGGGGTTGATGGGAATCGCATGCTTCATTTGAGGTGATGCAAACTGAAGTGCTAGATACCACATTCCCTTGTATGTTTGGGTGTTTCTCGGTATCGCCTGCTTCATTTGAGCTGTAAAGTCAGCTGAAGAGTCCGATACCAATTTTTTTTTTTTTTTTTTTTTTTTTTTTTTTTTTTTTTTTTTTTTTTTTTTTAGTTCGATATGTTGATGACGTCAAGGCTAAAAGTAGACGGGTGGTATCCCATGCTTCAGTTATAAGTGATTTTTGCTGGATTATATCCAATTTCGGAGTACCCTCAAACTTTTTGTTTTAGAAAAAAAGCACTGTGTAGAACCATCATCAGATCTGCATTTTCGGTTACAGGAGTAACCCGTCCACACACAGCAACATTCCCATGCTGCGTCACATGTGAAGGTTGCTGTGTGTGGACGCGTTACTCCTGTAATCGAAAATGCGGATCTGGAGGTGGTTCTAGAGGAACCGAAACCAGTCATGTGAATTAACATGTTTGCAATCAAGACGGATTATAAGTAACACTTTATAAACAGTGATTACGGTATCCCATCAGACATTACGTCCGTTTTTGCAAAATACATAGAAAGAATTGCTACAGTATAGTACAGGCAGCAATTGAAAGTAATTTGCAACACCACGAACAGAAATAACAATTTTACTCGAAAACAATAATTACACTAAACTCACCACAATTAGTGATCATCCCCTGGACATTAAAAAAAAGGCGGGACATGGTCCTGAACAGGGTGTGTGATCACCACCGGTGGCAATACACGCTCTGCAACGTGCTCCCATCGTGGCCACAACGTCGGTAAGGAATTCTCCTGGTACGGCGTTCCATTCGTCCGTCAGCGCGGATGAAGACTGCTGTGTGGTCGTTGGTACATGTATGAGTGATTCAGACTGAAGTCCAGGAATGAGCAGACCAGTCCGTTCGCCGAGTATCCTCTCGTTTCAAGAACTGTTCGATGCTGTCGCGCAATGTCGTCTATAAAAATGCAGTCAGAGCGGAATTCACTCTCGAAAAGACGCAAATGGGGAAGGAGTACAGTGTCACGATAATATCGACCGGTGATTGTATTGTGTTAGGGATTTAGAAGTGAGTACGCTTATCCAGCATCATGCATCCTCACACCACAACACCTGGATCACCAAAACAATCAT
Source organism: Schistocerca americana (assembly GCF_021461395.2). Classification (NCBI taxonomy): domain Eukaryota; kingdom Metazoa; phylum Arthropoda; class Insecta; order Orthoptera; family Acrididae; genus Schistocerca; species Schistocerca americana. Next base: position 365,761,963 of record NC_060124.1, on the reverse strand, counting down.
GTTCGACATCGTTGCTGTGTGCTTTACGTGTTCCCACTATAAGGTGCCTCTTACGTGAGGAAGACATTTTTACCAGTTTTAATAAATTATTGTCTTTTATTGATGTATTCACGATAGTTAGGAAGTGCTGTAGTCCGTAGCCGGCCATGAATCGGAGAGCATTTCCCACGCTGGCTGGCTAGGTGATGAAGCGACCATATGTCGCGCGTAGTGGGGTGGGGCTCGGCACTGGACCGTAGCAACAAGCGTTAGCCTGGGAAATACACATGACGGGAAGTACCGCCATCTTGGCACGAAAGTCACCGATTTTGTTTATTTATATTTAATAATTAAAGTCATTTATGACAACATGAATACTAGGAGGAGCCTCTGGATGTTTAAAACTATTTATCATAATTTTGCCTCGTTTAGATTCACACCCGTTCATTAACAAATGCATATCTTAATAAGTACGAACTTGATCGGAAATCCACGAACTGTGACGAAACTAGTAAGAGATACGGACTGCGCGCCAAAGTCGGCAGTCGGTGTTACGAGCTCTTCCTGTCTTGTTCGATGGTAGCCATGCTCTCGGTTACGAGTAGTTTGTGACACGAGTGTTTCATTATTGATCTAACAGGAATAAAAGTGATATTACGGCATACTGAATATTAATTTCGAGTAAATAGATACGCCAAAGTTGATCGACAGCAGTTTCAGATCTTTAGCTTCTACCGACAGACAAAACCAGTGCGCCAATGAAGAATCTGCACGGGACGACATTTACGAGAGCTGCACCACGCACAGGTAGGAGCAAATCCGACGACACGACCCACCGAGGCGGATCAAGAAAGGTCAGACTTACAGTCGCAAACTCCGGGTGGAAATGCTGACCAGTTCTACTGTACGTCACATATACCACCTTCTACGGACTCGCGGCTAAGCTGAGTAATAACAGTATCAGTTTAGAAGCGAGGGGATCTTGCACCACCTTATGAGTGTACATGCAGAAACACTACTCACACTGAATCTTCTTTCTGCCGAGAAGAGCCCCCGTGGACCTATTCCTCGTTGGTTCAGTCCCTATGCTCTTGGCACCATCGCAGTTGGCACCGCCGCTGTGCACATGTCAACGGAACACAATGTACTGGTCGGTCGGGCAGAGACCACGCCAATGCAGTCGCCTTACCACAGTGGAGCGTGGGATGGGTGCCTTGCTGTCCTGTTAAATGTGGTTGCAATTGCGCCTGCTGTCTGACGTACGTCCCTTCTTGCCTGCGACAGTGGTCGACTAACTCCTCTTCTTCAGTCTGCGGTGCCTGTGTTTCGGAACGGTCCCCGTTCATGTGAAACTATGGTGTGGGTAATACCGTACTCCAGGCCTGCACTTGTCACACTTCGTCCTCCTTCCCGTTTCCCGATGATTCTCCCCATGTGATGTCATCCAAATGCTCCAGGTCATGTTGTAATGAAGAATACCACCACAGTGCACCGAAACTGCTCGCTGATTGACATAGAATCGTTTCCTGTTCCTTCAAATGGTTCAAATGGCTCTGAGCACTATGGGACTTAACATCTGAGGTCATCAGTTCCCTAGAACTTAGAACTACTTAAACCTAACTAACCTAAGGACATCACACACATCCACGCCCGAGGCAGGATTCGAACCTGCGACCGTAGCAGTCGCGCGCTTCCGCCTGAAGCGCCTAGAACCGCTCGGTCACCTCCACCGGCTATCAGTGGGTTTTTGTCCCACTCTTCGTAGCCAAACGAAGAGTGGGAAATGGACAATAGGAGTATAAAATTTATCAGCGTGAGATCTAACTTCGCAAAAAATATTTTATTTCTTGAAAATAATGAACTTCATTTGACTGCGAATCAAAATAATTTACGAACAGCTGCTGCAAGCTATGTAAATGAAATATCAAAAGGTCATCTTTTCAAGGCCTAGCCGTACTGCGCATAAAAAGTTACATAGATGGTATATATAAAGATGAAAAAGACTTCCTGCGAATCAAGTACTAAATTTAGTATATTTCGAGAACAGAAGAAGTAAATGAGGTGCCAATAAGATCGTGCTTCCAGAATAAAACATGAAACCAAAAACAAAAAATTGTAAAATCGAACAAATGTTTTGCGAAATAATGTGTCTAAAAGCAAGAAATAAAGCAGATTAGAGAAACATAAGACGCGTCTTTGAATGATGCTCGAAATCACGTATTGCAAATAATGTGCATCAAACGTTTCATTAATTGCTTTATTTTTTACTTTTACACAAATCATTTCACCAAAATTGTGACATTTTTCAGTTTTTTTATGGATTAATTATATTTTCCCTTAAGATTCTTATATTACCGTGGCGTAAGCATATCTTCTTGCTGCTCCTAACAGTGGAGCCTTGCTTGAGCGCCACATAACGGTGCTCGCAACGCAGCAGCCGATTCTGACGACCTAACTTTTCAATATGAGCTCATTTCCAGATAATTTTGCGAAAATTTGGAATGTCAACGTTAAGAAGCGTTCAGTATTTCTACTCCTCTTTCAAAAAGCTTTCAGTCTCTTTGAAGACATGCTTCTTTCATCATCTCGGTTCATTGACGAGCTAAGTCTGTTAACCACGCATCAACGATCTGTAACCCTCTACCATTCGCCGAAAACGTCTTTTCAATATCTTTAATCATTCACGAAATAGAAGTGATGCTAAATCCTACGCGACTCATTCTGTATATACATTATATTTAGTGATTTCTCTCCCTCATGCACTATCTCTAGCTGTTTAGAGAGATCATGTGCAGTAGAGAATTACGTGTATTGCGTTTCGTACGGAGTACAGTCATAGCGATATAGTGCTATGGCAAGCAGCAGTCTGCGACTGTTTGTTGATGGCCCTGTAGTGTACAGGAATGTGTTTACGTTGAGAGATACCAGGTGACTTAGAATGAAATTCTGTTTGGTGTGATAAAAGGCAGCTTGCTCTAAATGTAGAAAAATATATATTAATGGAGGCGAGTAAGAAAAACAATCCTGAATGTTCGAATACAGTATAACGGTATATTACTTGAGACATTCACTTCAATTAAATAGGTAAACGTAATGTTGCAGAAGCGACATGAAGTGAAATGAGCACGTAAGGTCGGATGTAGCGACGGCGAATGATCGACTTCGGATCGTTGGGAGAATTCTAGGAAAAGTTTAGTTTATCTATAATGGAGACGATGTACAGAACATTTCTGCGACTCATTATTTAGACTGCTCAAGCGGTTAGGGTCCCCACCAGGTTGGAGTAAAAGAAGACAGATGGCTCTGAGCACAATTGGATTTAACATCTGAGGTCATCAGTCCCCTAGAACTTAGAACTACGTAAACCTAACTAACTTAAGGACATCACACACACCCATGCCCGAGGCAGGATTCGAACCTGCGACCGCAGCAGTCGCGCGGTTCCGGACTGAAGCGCCTAGAACCGCTCGGCCACTACGACCGGCAAAAGAAGACATCGCGCAATTTAGAGGCTTGTTGCTAGATATGTTACTGCGAGACTCGATCAACGCGCCAGTTTTGTGCGTGAACTCAGATGAGAATCTGTAGAGGGAAAACGACGTTCTTTTCGCGAAACACTGTTGAGGAAACCCAAAGAACCGGCATCTGCGGCTGCCTGCAAAACGGAAATTAGTGCTTTTACGGAGGCATACAGGGTGCTCCAGGTAGAATGGTGAATGTTCAGGGAAATGATAGGAACGATCATTCGAAGCAAAAAGGTCTAGTAAACATTGGTTCTAAAATACGTACCTTAAGAGCTATGAGCACGTATTCATCTTTGGTATCGTGAAACATCTCATCTACTTCAAGATCGTTGCATTCCACATTTTGAGAGGTGCTATAATGAACCAAAACAAGGAAAAAAGTCCAGTAAACATGGACTCTATAGTGCACATCTTAAGAGATATGAGCACTTGTTCATCTTCGCTATTGTGAAACATTTCTTCTACTGAACAAGTGCTGATAGCTCTTACGGTATGGACCGAGCGAGGTGGTGCAGTGGTTAGCACACTGGACTCGGATTCAGGAAGACGACGGTTCAATCCCGCGTTCGGCCATCCTGATTTAGGTTTTCTGTGATTTCCCTAAATCGCTCCAGGCAAATGCCGGGGATAGTTCCTTTGAAAAAGCACGGCCGACTTCCTTCCCTAATCCGATGAGACCGATGACCTCGCTGTCTGGTCTCCTCCCCCCAACAACAACCCAACCCTCTTACGGTATGCATTTTCGAGCCGATGTCTTTCTTGAGTCTTAAGATTTCTGACTTGTTTGATGCACCCCGTCACGAATTCCTCTGCTGCGTCGACCTTTCATTTCAGAGTAGCACCTACGTCCCCAGTTATCTGCTATATGTATTCCAGTTTCTGTGTCCCTCTACAGTTTTCGCCCTATGCAGTTCCCTCTAGTATTGTAGCACTTATTCCCTGTTGTCTTCACAGAAGTCCTGTTATTCTGTCCTTCCTTCTTGTCACTGTTTCCCATATATTCTTTCCCTGGTCAATTCTGCGGAGAATCTCATTCTCTACCTTATCACTCCATCTAATATTCAACATTCGTCTGTAACACATCATCTCATACGCTTCGATTCATTTGTTTTCTGGTTTTCCCACAGTCCATGTTTCACTACAATGCCGTGTCCAAACGTACATTCTCAGAAATTTCTTCCTCAGCTTAGGGTCTGCGTTTGATACTAGTAGGCTTCTTTTGGCCAGGAGCGCCCCCTTTGCCAGTGCTGTTCTGCTTTTTGTGTCCTCCTTGTACCGCCCATCAGGGGTTATTTTGCTGCTGATCCCCAATTCTGATACGTTTGTCGTTGTATGAGAATGCAGGCTTTCTCGGAGAATCTCTATGATAAAAAATCTAGGCATTCGCCTGAAGATGACAAGTAAGAAACTTGCTGAAACGTTGCCCGATAACGATGCTCTGACTCGGCTGTCAACTCGAAGAGATTTGATCAAGTTTCTCGCTCTTCTCATTACTTTCGCCTTTCTTTGACTTACACTCAATCTCTATATTCTATACTCATCAAACTGTTTATTCCATTCAATAGATCCTGTAATTCATCTTCACTTTCACTGAGAATAGCAATGTCAACAGCGAATCTTATTATTGATATCTTAGTATTGATGTCCTTTCATTTTGAGTTTTAATCCCACTCTCTAACCTTTCTTTTATTTCCTTCATTGCTTCTTCACTGTACAGAGTGAACGGCAGGGTTGAAAGACAACATCCCTGCCTTAAACGCTTTTCAATCCGAGCATTTCGTTCTTGAAATTCCACTCTTACCGTTCCCTCTTGACTCTTGCGCATATTTTATATTACCCCTCTTTCACTATAGCTTACTCCTATTTTTCTCAGAACTTCAGAGATCTTGCAGCATTTGACACTGTCGAACGCTATGTCCAGGTCGACAAATCCTATGAACGTGTCTTGATTTTTCTTTAGACTTGCTTCCATGATCAACCGCAACATCAGAACTGCCTCTCTGGTGCCTTTGCCTTGCCTAAAGCCAAGCTGATTGTCATCCGACAAATCTTCCAAATTCTTTTCCGTTTTTCTGTATATTATTCCATGTCAGCAATGTGGATGCATCAGCTGTTACGCTGATTGTGCGGCTATGTTTACTAGATTTTTTTGCTTCAGATGATCGTTTTCGTCATATCCCTCAACACTGAGCATTCCCTCTGGAACGCACTGTATAGTCAGTTGTTTCCCCTCGATCGATATGCGAGTGGAACAGGAAATGGGACGCTTGGATGTGGTACAGCGTACCCTCCGCCATACACCGTGTGGTGGCAAGCTGAGTATCTATATACTGGATGGTTATAATTAAAGTGCAGCTACTCACAGAGGTGCCTTGTAGGTTGCAATTATCGTATGGAAGCGAAACTTGGTAGATATTCCAATCTTTAATGTGTTGATTTACACTAGAAAAAAATAAGTTTCAGTTTTGGCCAACAGGTGCAATATGACGCTGTGAATGCAAGAAAGACGTATAAAAATGTTTCCGCGTGTATAGGATTCTCAACGGATCGTGGAGAGAAAAGGTCAAACAAGTCAGAAAAGCGTAACGTAAATGTTGTTTTTAACCCAGTTTGTTCGATATGAACACCGGAGATGTCGACGAGATACTGTACAGCGCCAGATTTTCACCTGGTCGCCAAAATAGGAACTAACTTTTTCCAGCGAGATCGGTTTCGCATTAACGCAACGGTACATCTGCCACGTTTCGCTACCATACGATAATTACGGGCCATAATGGACCCCCCGTAAGAAGCTGCACTGTAATTATAACCAGCGGGTATGTAGCTGTGGATAGGGGGGGCCAATTACCGCTGAATTGTCTTAGGCCACTACGGTACTTCAGGTGATTCGGCGATAAGCGTTTTGTGACGCTTGGAAACTTCCAGGCGGACACAGAAGCGCGGCGTTCGGAGGAAGGAAGGAAGTAGCGCGCTCCAGTTTCGCTGGAAGCTGTCGTGGCCGTTGCGTGGCGTGGGCGGGCCGACCGTATGGGGAAGCTGCGGCTGCCGGCATCCGGCAGAAGCCGGACAAGTGCGGGGGCGGCACATTCCAGCGGTGGCGCGCCTCCGCTCTGGAGCCTCCAGTCTCCAGCCGCCGGCAACCCCCACGCTCTTTATCTCTGCCTGCGTGGCGAGGGGTGCCACCCGTGCGAGATGAAGTAGCCACTTGTTATTCCCCCTAGCCGGACACACACACACTCTGCAAGGCAGTGTGCACTGCACGGCGGATGGTACTTTGTCATCCCCTTTCCTGTTCTACTCTCAAATGGAGCGAGGGAAACATGACTGTAATCCTGCCCTCAATCCGAAGGTTGCGTCGAATGCCACTGTACAAGGTTATTATAAACTAGCTGTTCCCGGCTACACGTTGCTGTGCATCAGTCTGGTTAAATGAAAAAGAAAGAAAAGAGAAAGTACACATTTGTATTATTTTTGGCAGATGGATGTACGTCCTAATCTCCTGCTCACCTCCGTATCTGTCCATCTCCTCCTCCCACTTCTTTCTCCATACCTCCTCTTCCTCTCTCTGTCTCTGTTCTCATGCCTCTCTGTCTGTCATCTCTTTCCTCCACTCTCCATCTCCTTTTGCCCCCTCTATCTAACCTTGTCATGTTTATTGCCAAGGCAAATCCAGAGTCTGTATTAGTATTCTGATCCAAGCCGATAATCCATAAATACAACAGAACGTCGCTTTTCAAATTTTTACAAAAACTTTATTAACATACGTCTTCATGTTTTGCAAATGCACACGAGTTAGTGGGTCTTTGAAATGGTCATTGGAGTTTCATGTGATGTATAGCACTCACTTCTTAAAGATCACATCACGTCACTCAAATGAGCACAGCCTTTACCGGAGCACTCATGTATACGAGCTATGAAGCTGCTACGCAAAGTGTTCTCCAGTACAACATGAGAAATACCGGCGACTTCTCTACGGATGTTGGCTTGCAGCGCCTGGAGGCATTCAGGGCGATTTTCGAACACTCTGCACTTACATTACGCCCAGAGGAAGAAATCGGGAGCCGTCAGATCGGATGAACTGGTGCCCGTACACCGTCGATGTTCACTAGTGTCCTAACATTTCGGAGTCGTCCAGGAGACTTCCTATCGCGAGCTGACCCATCCCTGTAAGGCATCTGGAACCGCGCGACCGCTACGGTCTAAGGTACGAATCCTGGCTCTGGCATGGATGTGTGTGGTTCCTTAGGTTAGTTAGGTTTAAGTAGTTCTAGGGGACTGATTACCTCAGCAGTTAAGTCCCATAGTGCTCAGAGCCTGTTAGACACAAGAGCGTTGATAACTTCGCCGCTGCGGGCTCGTACCCCCCCCCCTCCCCCCTCCGCCCAAAAAAAAAAAAACAAGTGTATGGTATGGCCATCCGGAACGCATATGTGCTGGTTTTGAATCTGCGGAAAGCTTGTTGGGTCGTTGCCGTTGACTTAGTTTCAATGTAAAGCTCTACCACACGGACAAGGTGAAGCGCGCTCTGCTTTTCTATCGTAGCTGAATTTCGCACTCCCTTGCAGAGCTTTGAATGTCGCCGCCTACCTGCGCACGCAGCCGCAGTCGAGAGTACTTTGTAAGCTTTTTCCTGAGGATTCTGCCACTTATTCTCTTTGGCATCTGCCTTACCCATAATTAATTTTATGTACTGGTTCTATTTCAAATCTGCCTGTACACGTACTCCCAGATATTTTATGGAGGTAACTGCTTCCAATGACTGTTCTGCAATTCTATAATCATACAGTAGAGTCTTTCTCTGTATATATTCGCAATACGTTACATTTGTTTATATTGATAGTCAGTTGCCACTCTATGCACCAAGTTTCTCTCCGCTCCAGGTCTTCCCGCACTTCGTTACAATTTTCTAGTGTTGCAACTATTCTGTATGCAACAGCATCATCCTCGAAAGTCATCGTGGAACTTCCGACGTTTTCCATATTATTTATTTATAAGTTGTAAAAATTAATGGTCCTATAACACTCCCTTTGGGCGCGACTGAAGTTGATTCTACGTCTGAAGATGTCACCGTTCAGAATGACATGCTGTGTTCTTTTCTGCCTCTACATCTGCATGGATATTTTTTTTCTATTTTTTCATGGGACTTAACATCGGAGGTCATCAGTCCCCTAGAACTTAGAACTACTTAAACCTAACTAACCTAAGGACATCACACACATCAATGCCCGAGGCAGGATTCGAACCTGCGACCGTAGCGGTCGCGCGGTTCCAGACTGAAGCGCCTAGAACCGCTCGGCCACGACGGCCGGCTCTGTATGGATACTCTGCAAATCGTGCATGGCAGAGGGGTCATTGAATCACCTTCACAATAATTCTCATTATTCCAATCTCGTACAGAGCGCGGAAAAACCGAACACCTATATCTTTCCGCGCGAGCTCTGATTTCCCATATTTTATTATGTTTCTCGTTTCTCCCTATCTAGGTCGGCATCAACAAAATATTTTCGGATTTTGAGGAGAAATTTGGTGATTGAAATTCTATCGGGTAAGGACCCCAAACCGCAGTAGATCTGTTACATTTCTTAAGTGTCCTGCCAATAAACCGCAGTCTTTGGTTAGCCTTTCCCACAACATTTTCTATGTTTTCCTTCCTATTTAAGTTGTTTGTCATTGTAATTCCTAGGTATTTAGTTGAATTTACAGTCTTTACATTTGACTCATTTATCGTGTAACCGAAGTTTAACGGATTGCTTATAGCACACACTTTTCGTTATTTACGGTCAATTGCCAATTTTTGTATCATAAAGATATCTTTTCTAAATAGTTTTGCAATTTGTTTTGATCTTCTGATGACTTTACTGGTCGATAAACGACAGCATCATCTGCAAATAACCCAAGACGGCTACTCAGATTGTCTCCTAAGTCGTTTATATAGACAAGGAACAGCAACGGGCCTATAACACGACTTTGGGCAACGCCAGAAATCACATCCGTTTTACTCGGTCACTTTCCGTCAATCCCTACGAACTGTGACTTGGGTGTTGTGTGATGTCCTTAGATTAGTTAGGTTTAAGTAGTTCTAAGTTCTAGGGGACTGATGACCATAGATGTTAAGTCCCATAGTGCTCAGAGCCATTTGAACCATTTTTTGAACTGTGACTCTCTGACAGGAAATCACGAATCCAACTAACTGAGACGATATTTCATAAGCATGCAATTTCACTACAAGCCGCTGGTGTGGTACAGTGCCAAAAGCCTTCTGGAAATCTAGAAATAGGGAATCAATCTGAAATCCCTTATCAGTAGTTCTCAAGACTTCATATGAGTAAAGAGCTAGTTGTATTTCACAAGAACGATGTTTTCTAAATCCTTGTTGACTGTGTGTTCCCTAGAAACTCTTCAACCCAATCACAAAATTGGTCTGATATTCCGTGCGCTCGTGTTTCGTTCGTTAGGTGTATCGAACGCCTTCCGGAAATCAAGGAATAGTACTTGGGTGTCTGTATCTACCGCTTTCTGGGTCTCGTGGACGAACAGAGCGAGCAGGGTTTCACACGAGCGTTGTTTTCGGATACCATGTTGATTCCTGCAGAGGTGGTTTTCGGGCTCCATAAACGTCATAATACGCAAGCATAAATCATGTTCCAAAAATTGACTACAGACAGACGTCATAAATATAGAGGCCTATAAACCCAACGGTCCGAAGTTCAGTCCGGAATCTTAGGATTTTTTCCATCACTTACCCCTTTTCTCTCCTCTGAAAATGAACTACTTATGCTAAAAGTGCCAAGATGCACGACGTTAAACTATAGGTCCTCCTGTTACTATCTGGATAAGCCATGTCAAAGATCGGAGGAAGGCAAGAGCCTGTCACGTTTAACAGGACTATGCCTATACAATAGTAGATCACTGAGGTGTTACTGCCAAAACTTTGGCTTCACGGCAGTTTTTCTGTTCTTGGTGTCGAAGGGAATGGAACTGGTCTCTGTTCTACGTACTAATGAGCCCCGAAGGTATTCTCTCTTGACTGTATTTTCTGCGCCATAGAGGTGCTGTATTCGGCGGCCGACGTGAAAAATGAACATTCAGTAACGCCGGACACTGGTTCCGGAGAGCTGGTGGGCTAGGAAGTGGTATTGCTCAAGAAGTATTTTCTCTCTGTTAGCGGAAGAAATCCATTCTGTTCGGTACAAGAAAAAGCGAGGATTGAGAAACTCGCTACGTCCGTCTAAATGGAGAGTTAAGACGGACGGCTGTTTCGGACACGTTCTTCGCAATGGGAAATGTCGGAATGGGGAAACACTGTATGTGCTAAGGCCTTTGTCGGTAGTTCTCCGCTAATTGACAAGTGCGGCGTATGCTTTTCGTCATTCACACACCTGCTGTAAGAAGACAGGGCTATTATGCGTTCTTACGGAACTCACGTCTTAGAGGATGGTGTTAACATAGACAAGACGTTGTGCGCTTACATTGCCACATTGTCTCTGTAGAAAACTGTTAGGGCTCTCGTGGCCCCGTGCTGAGGTATATACACTACTGGTCATTAAAATTGCTACACCACGAAGATGACGTGGTACAGACGCGAAATTTAACCGACAGGAAGAAGATGCTGTGATATGCAAATGATTAGCTTTTCAGAGCATTCACAAGGTTGGCGCCGGTGGAATCGGTGGGTTCAGGAGGGTAATACGGATCGCCGTGCTGGATCCCAACGGCCTCGTATCACTAGCAGTCAAGATGGCAGGCATCTTATCCGCATGGCTGTAACGGATCGTGCAGCCTCGTCTCGATCCCAGAGTCAACAAATGGGGTCGTTTGCAAGACAACAGCCATATGCACGAACAGTTCGACGACGTTTGCAGCAGCATGGACTATCAGCTCGGAGACCATGGCTGCGGTTACTCTTGACGCTGCATCAAAGACAGGAGCCCCTGCAGTGGTGTATTCAACGATGAACCTGGGTTCACGAATGGCAAAACGTCATTTTTTCGGATGAATCCAGGTTCTGTTTACAGCATCATGATGGTCGCATCCGTGTTCGGTGACATCGCGGTGAACGCACATTGGAAGCGTGTATTCGTCATCGCCATACTGGCGTATCACCCGGCGTGATGGTATGGGATGCCACTGGTTACACGTCTCGGTCACGTCTTGTTCGCATTGACGGCACTTTGAACAGAGGACGTTACATTTCAGATGTGTTACGACCCGTGGCTCTACCCTTCATTCGTTCCCTGCGAAACCCTACATTTCAGCAGGATAATGCTCGACCGCATGTTGCAGGTCCTGTACGGGCCTCTCTGGATACAGAAAATGTTCGGCTGCTGCCCTGGCAAGCACAGTCTCCAGATCTCTCCCGAATTGAAAACGTCTGGTCAATGGTGGCTGAGCAACTGGCTCGTCACAATACGCCAGTCCCTACTTTTGATGAACTGTGGTATCGTGTTGAAGCTGCATGGGCAGCTGTACCTGTACATGCCATCCAAGCACGTCAAAAGTGGTACTCGTATTCATTTCACAGTGAAGTGTAAATTTCTGCACGATCCAATGAATATTATCATGATTGATGACAATCAGGAGGAGGAGTGGCGACGTACTTCCACAAAGCAAAATGTTCGGAACAGTACAAAAAAGTTATAGTCTGTCGTATTTGTTATTAAGTCTCAAGCGTTTCAACTGTTTTCACTCTCATCTCCAGTCAGATACAGCTAATTTTTAACTAATTTTTGCACTTGTTTTTCAGCAGGTTACTGAGCTCTTGCATTTACGAACCACAACTCAATCTATTTTTTTCGACCTTTGGACTGTTCTCGTTATTAGCATGTGATGCTAAACTGGGTATTATCTATTTTTGAACTAACATTCGGAAGTGAATATTTCGAGTGGTACTGGGTCTTCAGTGTGCATTGCGTGTGAGGGACGTGTATATAAACGGCCTACGTTCCATAAGAAACACCTGCATCCTTATCGACACTGATGGTGCAACCGTGAAAAACAATACAGAATCTTCTGTAATATGTACATGGTGAAAATGTGCTGTTAAAGAGTACAGGACGGATTGCCTTCCTTGCGGAAACTTGCAGACACGCATTTAGTGAATGGTGAACCAGGTTGTAGTATCGAAAAGCAGACGGAGTCTACAGAGAAAAGGTTCGCAACGAATGTCACCATAATTTGAAGTATTTTTATAAATGCTCATAGAATATTTTACAATATTCGACCAAGGTATTCGGCTGGCTCCTCTGCAAATAATAGATGATGGTGGATTGCGTGGAGGAAGGTTTATCTGTAAATACTCGTCAAGTTATGCGCGAAATGCACACCTCGCAGAATGCGATGTGCAGTACGGCACTGCATCAGCGTGACGAACACGCCTGAACGGCGTTCGTTTCTCATCGCTAGGCATGCACGCGGTGCGAAAGTGCGCAGCCGGCAGTTTCCTCACTCGCTCACGGACAAGCGGACCTTCAGACCAGTTAACCTCGCATTTTGTATACGGATTTGCCCTGAATACTTCGCTAGCAGCTTATCTTGCGACGGCCCTTAGTTTCCGAGTTTATGCGTTTCATCTATTCGTAACGTTAGTCGTGTTGCAACAGAGCGAGCCTAGGGCAGCGGCTAAGATTCACGGCTAACCCGCTGGCTACACTGCTTCTAATCTTTCCCGTGCCCTTTTATTTCAGCTTCATCAAATGGTTCAAATGGCTCGGAGCATTATGGGACGTAACATTCGAGGTCATCAATCCCCTAGACTTGGAACTACTTAAACCTAACTTACCCCTAGGACATCGCACACATCCATTCCAGAGGCAGGATTCGAACCTGCGACCGTAGCAGCAGCGCGGTTCCGGTCTGAAGCGCCTAGAACAGCTCGGCCACAACGGCCGGCTCAGCTTCATCGTACAGAATATAATTTATATAGTATATGTTATGCAAGATTACTCAAATTATACCAACCAAATGTGCTCCACTTTGCGTAGCCTGTAATATTTATTTCTACAAGCAGGTTAAGATTTTCACGAAACAAAAAAAAACTGCTCCCAACTTGCTGAAGAATAACAGAAATTGCGGGGGGGGGGGGGGGGGGGGAAGCTTCCCTGAAGATACATTCTTTAATTCTGCATCAGTTTAGTGCACCTGCTTTCACAGGAATGATCAAATGCAGTTGGTTCGCTTCGAAGTAGATCAAAGGAGGAACAGTATTTTTGTATCCAAACGAATTGTGTTTCCTGGTACCGCTTCTGCAAAAGACGTGTGCCTGCAAGGAAATAGCTTCCTAGCTTCCATTGAACGTGGTGGTGCGCTAAGAATTCGTGTTTCGGTGCTGCTATGACAAATACCAAACATAATTCTATTCTAGCACAGCAAGCGATAGCGAATATGACGATTCTGTATTATATTCCGTAGCAAACACAACACACATCAGAGAGCATCTCAAGTAAAATTCACTCTATATTCAGCACGTCCGCTGTCACAGCTCCTCAACGCAAGCCTCTATCGTCCGCTCCTACTACAGCCTGTGGTAGCCAAAGACAAACGTATCACACGTGCATTCAGGCATCCAAAGACGCTCATAATGGTAAATACCGTATCTGAATAAAGACTGCCATTTCTCTTGATATATAAACGTTTCAAAGTTTCGGCGTTTTCACAATGGGACGAGTGGCTCAGTCGGTAGCATTGGAGGATTGTAGTTGGGGATCACTACTCGAATCTCGTTAGGTCTTTCCTCGTACATTTCGAATACCTACATCACTCAAATATAAAATTCGTCAAATATATGCTAACTAACACATATCTATTCATGATTTTTACGAAAAATACACGTCTTCTTGTTTCTAATTACATACTGATACCCTATGCAAAATTCCAGTTTACGGTGGATATATAAATTATTAACGATCGATATTTTATAAAACGTTGTTAATAAAGATTGTTTAGATAAAAATAAATTACAAATTTGCTAGCAATCTTTTATAAATATCGGTAACTAAGAATTTATGTTTGCAATGAAAGCTGAAATATGTAATTAGAAACAAGACGACGTGTATTTTTCATGAAAAGATGATTAGATATTTGTTTATTCCATACATTGCATGAATTTTGTATTTGAATGATGTAGGTTTCGAACTGAACGAAAACATAGAACGAGAAAGAAAACCACAGCAAGATTCGAACTTACGACCACACAGTACCATCCTCCGTCCTTACCGAGTGAGCCACAAGGCCTGCCGTGAAAATCGCCTGAACTTTAATTAATTAAAATTCCTGGAAAAACTTCAAAGTCAATTTTTTTGCAGAATTTTTGGGAATTACATCTCCTGGTGAGATTTGGGCTGTTCCTGGAAGCGTGCTCAGATAACAAAAGTGGTGAAGGCGACCGCTCGCGACAAGCTGGGAATCCGGGTTCGAGTACCGGTCCGGCACAAATTTTCATTTGTGGTGAAATATTCTAGAGCTGATGCTAAACAATGATCCCACTTCGCGGATGATCGTCCACGCAGTGTCTCAGATACTGCACAGCAAAAATTCTATTGCCAGGTGGTCCCCTTGTCAGTCTCGTTGTGGCCAGTGGTCGTAGTGTTTTGACACATTAGTGTATTTCGCAGCAAAATTTTTTAAATTTATTTTCATAAGACTCGTGTTTTCATTTTCTGCTTTATTTGAATCATAGTCCCCACACGTTGTCTGTGTAAAAGCTTTTTGGAGCAGTTTTGTGGGGAGTAGTGTTCAGTTTGTTGCGGTGGGGTTTGGAGAGGGCACCCCACACACAGGCCGTGTGTCCGTGCAGACAGCTGGTGGCTGCGGCGTGCTGTGGAAAGTCGGAAGCGGCAGCTGGCAGTAGCGCGGAACCGACACGTCCGGCTGCATGGACAAAGGGACACGGCGTCCGCCTTATCGCCCACGCACAGACACAATAAAAGCAGCAGCTTGCTTCTCCGGACGGTGTTGACTTGCAATTCGGCAATAACTCGACCACGCTTGCGCGGTCCATTGATTGCGTCGCTAGCCTTCTCTCGGTTACAAGCTTGCTTAACGATAGTGTGATGAGACAACCGACTGGTTTCAGTAATCGATGGGCCAGTCGATCTTGTTTCGCTAAGTATCTTTCTTTCAGTCGAACGAAACAACCAAATCGATCTAGTGAATATTTTCACTCGCAAGGAACCCCTTGACTGCGAGTTTGCAAATTCAATCATTTGAAAGTTGTGTCAACCGTTACGTCAGGAAAAATATTAGCTGCTAATGACTCATTCTGGGCATCAGGTGGGCGACAGAACATGAGTGTCTGAGAGATACAGAGACTAACTTTTCAGGGGATGTATGTATTATCTTTCACAAGCCCGCCCGGTTGCCCGTGCGGTCTAACGCACGACTTTCCGGGTGGGAAGGAGAGCCGGCCCCCGGCACGAATCCGCCCGGCGGATTTGTGTCGAGGCCCGGTGAGCCGCCCACTCTGTGGATAGTTTTTAGGCGGTTTTCCATCTGCCTCGGCGAATACGGGCTGGTTCCCCTTATTCCGCCTGAGCTACACTATGTCGGTGATTGCTGCGCAAACAAGTTCTCCACGTACGCGTACACTACCATTACTCTACCACGCAAACATAGGGGTTACACTCGTCTGGTGTAAGACGTTCCCTGGTGGGGTCCACCACGGGCCAAACCGCACAATAACCCTGGGTTCGGTGTGGGGCGGCAGAGGGGTGAAGTGGACTGCGGTAGTCGTCGTGGGGTTGTGGACCACTGCATCTGCGGCGGGGACGGAGCCTCTCCGTCGTTTCTAGGTCCCCGGGTAACATAACATAACATAACATCCTTCACAAAATGGACATCGTTGACATTCAAGAAATGTTCAGATCAAACCATTAACTTGCACCATGAACACCGAATGAAAAACGGCGCGCCACAGTGATCACCAAGACTCGCACCATCAAGATGGAAGGCGAATTTCTGGGAATTAAAAAACCGTGCAGAACGCTCAGCTAGGTATCCACTGTTAAAGAATGCATATAGAGTCTTGTTGGTATAACGGGGTGATGAGAACTGACAGATTGCGAAGCAGTCTGTCGTGGAGCTTATCCTGAAACTGGCTATCCTTTAAGGCGTAGCTACAGATAGTGCAATAATATCCAGAGGTTGAATTTGTCCGGTGGTTCCAGGTGGTGTGAATTGCAATGTCACACACTTTTCAGGAGAGATAGTTTGCTCTAAAGCAGTATGGTTTCTATAAGCAGACCAGGAATCGCGCGAAAGCAAGTTCTTTTGACCAGCTATTGGCCAAAAGCAGTGCTCGTACCATTCTTGTAGTTCTCTTATGCCCATTTCCCTCTCTGGCTTTCTGTGACGTAAATGTTTCCTACTACCTTCATAAGATCAGGCACGTGAGAATGAAGCGTAGGGGGAGAGCACCTCCAACTTCTCGCAGCACAGTAAATAACTTTTCAGTCAGTTTACCATCTAGGTTAACAGCCGGCGTAATTATATACGACCGCGTTAACGCATTGATGTTAGTTGATCGTGATACAACTCTTTTTGGTACCTCTAATTTCCAGGGTTCCTGTCATACTCATTTCCAATTCAAGTCCCGATTGTTTCGAGTTGAAAACAGATTTCTCACTGAATGATGGGGTAAGTTTGTTTCTCATCTACAAATTTTCGAGTCGATTCCGTAGTTCGCTGTTAATCGTTAAGTTAACGCTTTGTTTGAAATTTCATTATCTTACGTATTCCAATTCTGTAGCGCTATTTCAAGTTATGCAACCATCCACTGCTTCCCTTGGAATCACTGTAATCTTATTTCTTACGCAATTTGATGTGCATAACGTAGTATGTCGCTGTCATGCACATCCTGTAAATTGTATCGAACCATCCTTAAAACTAGCAAACTCCAGTTTTTGTAACACGTGCGCCTTGTCCTCCCTCGAATATCCGTAGTTTTCTTATGCACTACAAGGTCATATTGCTGCGGACTTATTAGAAATCTGTTTATTTTTGTTTTTTTACTATGCTGCGGATGATCTTCCATGTACGTCATTATGTTTAGTACCCGCTTCTAGCACAACGATTACCCTTTACTACGTTTTACTGGAGCGGGGATGTGTGACTTTCTGTCCGGCAAAGATGATGAACCACGTAGTTCGACACCTGTTTGAACATCTCTTTCACTTGTTAAGCACGTATCGACATCATTGTACTCTTCGAACACATACGACACCGTACATTCCACTGACTCCTGTTGCAGAAACGTTAACATTTTATCTGCCACTTCTTTCTCACTGGT
Source organism: Schistocerca americana (assembly GCF_021461395.2). Lineage (NCBI taxonomy): Eukaryota > Metazoa > Arthropoda > Insecta > Orthoptera > Acrididae > Schistocerca > Schistocerca americana. The sequence continues at coordinate 365,744,179 of NC_060124.1, read as the reverse complement.
GTTCCTTTCTGACGAAACGTCAAATTCGTCAACTGTTGTTGTAGATGTAATGCTATGTTTGCTTTGTTTATAGTTACCATTGTTTTGCTTTGTATCAACACCAGTAGTACTGTAGCACGTTTGTGAGTTACTGTCTACTAGGCAGTTCAACCACGCTCCGTAGCCTCATGGCGTGCTCACCTTTGGATACTTACAGTCTCACCCCCTTTTTCCATTAGCAGCCAATATTGTGATTGCATGGTGAAACCTTCCCGTCTCCTCTATATCTCTGTTGTTACGCAACCTTCCCTTTTACAATAACCTATGAAACCTTCCCTTAGGATTTCTACCTCTTGCTTAATAATAAAAAATGAAATCTTCCCTTTGAAATTAATTCTCTTTCTCAATCTTCACATACAAATTTAAATGCTGCTTATTAAAAGTTATTTTCTGATTATTTCGACGAAACATAGAATGTGTCGTCGTTGTGGCCCTCAGTTGTTATTTGTAGTAACCCAAAACTGTTCCTTACCTTTTTTACTGTTACTGGATCGCCATCTGACTGCTACATCGAACTGCGACATGAATATACTTGCTCTGTTTTACTATACTCTATTAGCTGCTGTGGGCTGTCATAATAAGTGGCTGTATTTATTACCAAAGCTGACGTTATTCTTTAATTAATTTGACTTAAGTTACGTAATTCATAGTTAAACTTTCTCTTGACAACAATAAAATTTTGCGAAGTTTTACGTTGATGGTTTTTTTGAGATGGATTATAATCAGTAATGCAATATTGCTGGCAAAAATTAATTATATGCTGAATGAAATGATTTTTACAAACGTTCAAATGGGACTTACTTTTTACAATAATCGTACAACTAGCATTGCGCAAACATACCTTCGGTAGTCACGAGTTTCTCAAAAAAATAATTGAATAATATTAGTTCCTCTTATGATAATAGTTAGCTGATCTCTCTGTACATCCGTTTAGAATCTCTTGTAAATCATAGCTAGTGGCTGGCAGGCACACCGCTCCTCTCAACCTCTCGCTTCAGACCTGCTACCGACTCGCTTCACATCTCGCTTACTACTGACTTCCCACGAACGCTAAAGTGCGGTCTCTCCTGCCAACAATGCTTTCAGGTGCAGACAATCCCTGCTACCATTACAAAATGTATCAATGCGCTGTCTTTCCCGCTCTTTTCTTAAAATGTTTCCATACGCTGTCTCTCCCACCCTTTTTAAAATTATATCAATGTGTTGTCTCTCTTGCCAACAATACTTTGGTGCAGACTTTCCCTGCTATCACAATTATTTCCAACATGACAAATATTAATTATTCCTACTTAATACTATTAATAAAATATAAACATCTTTCATAAATTGTAGTTTGACAATAGACAATAGAAATATACACGTCGTACGATGGGAGGGAATATGGAGGGCATCGAATGCGGTAAATATCATTGTCCTTCTGCGACCTTGTACTGAATGGGTTCCTTATCAGTCTTTGGCTTTGAGAGATTTGATTTACATATTTTTCCGACCTTTTCCATGACTAGGCTTGTCAACTGTTTGAGAGAGAAATAATGTATCTTAATTTCGAAGAGAGGTGCATAAAAGTATGTTGTGCTTTCAAAATTTGTTTGTTTAAATACGAGTTTTTGGTACTTATACTTCTCACTGGTTTGTACGTATCACTGTTAATTTTATTTCGGTAAATGCTGAGGTAACCTGAACACAAAGTAAACAAGTTGTTCCAGAAGAAATGGTCAATATTCGCTGATATGGCAGGAACGATCATTCGAAACGAAATTAGTCTAGATAAACGTGGACTACCCGCCCGCTCCACCTAGCCGTTGGCACTGACTTCCATAAGATGTCGATCGTTTGTAGCGAAGCAGGTAACTGTCCTCCGGCCTACGCCACCACAGCTGTCTCGGTGCGGTGCCAGCTGCGGCTCGAACGCCGCCGACCGCGCTCTTTGGTCACACTGCGAGATATGTCCAGTTTCACTCGATGTTGCACAACGGAACGAGAGGAACGTCTTTGCCGATCTTGTTGTTTGGTTAGAACGGGACCTGTGCTTTATGGAGACATCTGTCTTCATTTCAAGTGCTCGACAGCCATCTTTCATTCGACACCGAGGTTGCATGGTTTATTCCGGCGCTGAGATGCTTCTTGCTCTACGTATCAGTGGGTTCAGCTCAGCGGTCTTTACGGCAGGACGATAGAAACTGTCCCGTTGAGATAGCGGTATGTGTGGGTCGCTTTATGATACCTCGAGTGTCCAAGGTCATCGTCTAAGAACGGTAGACTGCCTTCCTTCTCAGTTTCCGCGGTGAGTTTCTTCGTTGGGATATATACTGTCTTATAGTTACGTTGTTTTACTGTTCAATGTTATGAATTGATGCAGTGTTTTCTTTCCATCAGACCAACTCAGAAAAGTGTCACCAACATAAAGATAGAAACAAGAAGGGCGAACTCCTTAATAACCAGTAAATACTCAACAACCAAACTGCCCTCACCGCCAGCCCCTGATATCTGCAACTGGCGGCAGATTTTTGTAGATGAGGAACAGCAGAGGGCCTATAACAAATGGTTCAAATGGCTCTGAGAACTATGGGACTTAACTTCTGAGGTCATCAGTCCCCTAGAACTTAGAACTGCTTAAACCTAACTAACCTAAGGCCATCACATACATCCATGGCCGAGGCAGGATTCGAACCTGCAACCGTAGTGGTCGCGCGGTTCCAGACTGTAGCGCCTAGAACCGCTCGGCTACTCGGGCCGGCCTGCCTATAATACTTCCGTGTGGAATGCCAGGTATTACTCCTCTTTTACTCGAAGACTTTCCACCAGTTACTACGAACTGTGACCTTTCTACCAAAAAATCACGAATCCAGTCGCTCAATTGAGACGATACTACATAGGCACGCAATTTGATCAGACGTCGCTTACGAGGAGCGATATCAAAAGCCTCCTGGACATGTAAAAATATGGAATCAATTTGACACTCCGTGTCGATAGCGCTCACAGCTTCCTGGGAATAAAGAGCTAGTTGTGTTTCACAAGAACGGTATTTTCTGAATACGTTTTGGCTGTCTGTCATAAATCGTTTTCTTCGAAGTAATCAATAATGTTCGAACAGTGTATATTACAAAAACCCCACTGCAAATCCACATCAGCGACATGGGTCTGCAGTTCAGCAGATCACTCCTGTTTCCGTTCTGGGGTTTTGGTGTGTCTTATCAAACTTTCTCGTGTATGCTTCTTCTGTATGGAGCTATTATACTGTATCAGTATATTCTGAAAGGACCCTTATTGGGATACAGTCTGCACCGGAGGCCTTGCCTTTATTGAGTTCAAATGGCTCTGAGCACTATGGGACTTAACATCAGAGGTCATCAGTCCCCTAGAACTTAGAACTACTGAAACCTAACTAAGGACATCACACACATCCATGCCCGAGGCAGTATTCGAACCTGCGACCGTAGCGGTCGCGCGGTTCCAGACTGAAGCACCTAGAACCGCTCGGCCACACCGGCCGGTTGCGAACGTTGCAGAACTAGCACTCTGGAAGAAAGGATATTGCGGAGACATGGCTTAGCCACAGCCTGGGGGGATGTTTCCAGAATGAAATTTTCACCTTGCAGCGGAGTGTGCGCTGAAATGAAACTGAGGCAGATTAAAGCTGTGTGTCGGACCGAGACTCGAACTCGGAACCTTTGCCTTTCGCGGGCGAGTGCTATCCCAGTAGAGTTGATAAACGGCTGCCAGTGAAAGGCAAAGAACCCGAGTTCGAGTCTCGGTCCGGCATACAGGAAGTTTCATTTCAGAGCACACTCCGCTGCAGAGGGAAAATTTCGGCTGGGTCTGTTTAATTATCCATATTTCTGTTAAGGTTGCGTAAGTTCTTATGAGCCCATCTCTATTTTTAACATTTCTGGACTTATGCCATCCTCTCCAGGCATTTACTGAAAAGTTTTTTCTTTTTTTGGGGAGGGGGGGGGAGTTTGGGAGAGTCATGACCCGCCCTCCCCCGGATCCGTACTTTCCTTTCTGCGCAATTGATTCCGCGAAGACCTCCAACTGCAGCGAGCGACTAGGCGGCCTCTGAGGCGGTGTCTGCTGCTAGGATAATAAGGAGGCTGTCAAACTGGTGGACTTCATGACTGATAGCAAACTGTCAGTGAATGAGCCCTACAGTGTATGTGTACTCAAAGCTCTCCCATTGTTAAGTGACGAGTACCTTATAACAGAGAGCAGAAGCTCTCCTGCGAACGTTGCAGAACTAGCACTTCTTCAAGAAAGGATACTGCGGAGACATGGGTTAACGACGGCCTGGTGGATGTTTCCAAAATGAAATTTTCACTCTGCAGCGGAGTGTGCGCTGAAATGAGATGAAGCTGTGTGTAGGACCAAGACTCGAACTGGGAACCTTTGCCTTTCGCGGGGAGGTTCTATATCGATGGAGCTGATAGAGCACTTGCCAGTGAAAGGCAAAGTTCCCGAGTTCGAGTCTCGGTCCGGCATACAGTTTTAATCTGCCAGGAAGTTTCATTTCAGAGCACACTCCGCTGCAGAGTGAAAATTTCGTTCTGGAGCTGTTTAATTATCCATATTTCTGTTAAGACAGCGTAAGTTCTTATGAGCCCATCTCTATTTTTAACATTTCTGGACTTATGCCATCCTCTCCAGGCATTTACTGAAAAGTTTTTTCTTTTTTTGGGGGGGGGGGTGGGGGGGAGTTTGGGAGAGTCATGACCCCCCCCCCCCCCTCCGGATCCGTACTTTCCTTTCTGCGCAATTGATTCCGCGAAGACCTGCAACTGCAGCGAGCGACTAGGCGGCCTCTGAGGCGGTGTCTGCGGCAGCGCGACGCGACCGGACTGTCGAGAGCAGCCGCCAGCCGGTAGCGTGCGGTGCCGGTGGCAGCCTGTACCGGCGCCAGCTGTGTGACAGGTTAAGAGCCGGGACGCTGCGGCGTTGCCACGCCGGGCCCGCCACCGGCCACGGCCACAGTCCGCACACCGGAGGCCCCATCACTCATCGCCGCCCCCACCTCCCCCGTCCGCCTTTGTAGGCCCGGGGTGCCGGGGCATCAGATTCCAGATAGATGGACGGTCACGCGCAGCGCCAGCTGCCTCCACAAACCGGAAAGCGCAGGCGAGGCCTCCTCCGCTATTGTTGTTGTTATTGCTGCGACCTTCCTCCCTGATGGCCGCCCCCTTCATTCATGCCGTCTCCTTTCCTCTGACTGACCGCCTGCGTTTTTCTGTGGGGCTCCTTCCCGATTCTCTCACAGCCAGCCACATGCGAAACCTACTGCTGCCGGGGTTACTATAGGTCAAATTATACACCATAACACAACGCTAGTTCTTCTGCTTTAGGGCTCAGAGAATTGGCGACATGCCATGGGAAGTAACTGTACGTACGTAGACCACATTCCGCTGACAAGAACCATCCCTCGACATTAAACAAACTGAGTTATACATACAGTATTGTGTAAACACAATAGCAATGCAAGTGGCGTACCAATGCGATTGCTTGTACTTGTTTGGGGTTTGGGCCACGTAAGTGGAACCGTGTAAAAAGCAACGGTTGACCTTTCTTTCTCGAATGTTGCAAGTAGAGAGAAAAACAAACTCTTACTGAAAGGCAGTTCACGAAACACTCGAAAACGTCAAAAAACTATTGAGGGCTATTGGATTCAAATTTTGACTAAACTCAGTGAATAATATTTAGTGTTTATCGTAGAACTCACATGCTGTAAAAACAGGCACCCAATCAAATACCGGACGGTCATAGTGAAATTAAATATATTAAAATAAAAAAAATAATAAAATAAATATAATAAAATTAAATAACTACTCACGGGGCCGACCGGTGTGGCCGAGCTGTTCTAGGCGCTTCAGTCTGGAACCGCGCGACCGCTACGGTCGCAGGTTCAAATCCCGCCTCGGGCATGGGTGTGTGTGATGTCCTTAGGTTAGTTAGGTTTAAGTAATTCTAAGTTCTAGGGGACTGATGACCTCAGAAGTAAAGTCCCACAGTGCTCAGAGCCATTTTGAACTACTCACGGGAGACCAGTGTCAGTTCTTCTGTTTTGTCGTCAGTCTACTGACTGGTTTGATGCGGCCCACCACGAATTCCTTTCCTGTACTAACCTCTTCATCTCAGAGTAGCACTTGCAACCTACGTCCTCATTTATTTGCTTGACGTATTCCAATCTCTGTCTTCCTCTACAGTTTTTGCCCTCTACAGCTCCCTCTAGTACCATGGAAGTCATTCCCTCATGTCTTAGCAGATGTCGTATCATCTTGTCCCTTCTCCTTATCAGTGTTTTCCACATATTCCTTTCCTCTTCGATTCTGCGTAGAACTTCCTCATTCCTTACCTTATCAGTCCACCTAATTTTCAACATTCGTCTATAGCACCACATCTCAAATGCTTCGATTCTCTTCTGTTCCGGTTTTCCCACAGTCCATGTTTCACTACCATACAATGCTGTACTCCAGACGTACATCCTCAGAAATTTCTTCCTCAAATTAAAGCCGGTATTTGATATTAGTAGACTTCTTTTGGCCAGAAATGCCTTTTTTGCCATAGCGAGTCTGCTTTCGATGTCCTCCTTGCTCCGTCCGTCATTGGTTATTTTACTGCCTAGGTAGCAGAATTCCTTAACTTCATTCGTGACCATCAATCCTGATGTTAAGTTTCTCGCTGTTCTCATTTCTACTACTTCTCATTACCTTCGTCTTTCTCCGATTTACTCTCAAACCATACTGTGTACTCATTAGACTGTTCATTCCATTCAGCAGATCATTTAATTCTTCTTCACTTTCACTCAGGATAGCAATGTCATCAGCGATTCGTATCATTGATATCCTTTTACCTTGTATTTTAATTCCACTCCTGAACCTTTCATTTATTTCCATCATTGCTTCCTCGATGTAAAGATTGAAGAGTAGGGCGAAAGGCTACAGCCTTGTCTTACACCCTTCTTAATACGAGCACTTCGTTCTTGATCGTCCACTCTTATTATTCCCTCTTGGTTGTTGTACATATTGTATATGACCCGTCTCCCCCCATAGCTTACCCCTACTTTTTTCAGAATCTCGAACAGCTTGCACTATTTTATATTGTCGAACGCTTTTTCCAGGTCGACAAATCCTATGAAAGTGAAAGTATCTTGATTTTTCTTTAGCCTAGTTTCCATTATAAGCCGTAACGTCAGAATTGCCTCTCTCGTCTCTTTATTTTTCCTGAAGCCAAACTGATCGTCACCTAGTGCATTCTCAATTTTCTTTTCCATTCTTCTGTATATTATTCTTGTGAGCAGCTTCGATGCATGAGCTGTTAAGCTGATTGTGCGATAATTCTCGCACTTGTCAGCTCTTGCCGTCTTCGGAATTGTGTGGATAATGCTTTTCCGAAAGTCAGATGGTAGGTCGCCAGACTCATATATTCTACACACCAACGTGAATAGTCGTTATGTTGCCACTTCCCCCAATGATTTTAGAAATTATGATGGAATGTTATCTATCCCTTCTGCCTTACTTGACCGTAAGTCTTCCAAAGCTCTTTTAAATTCCGATTCTAATACTGGATCCCCTATCTCTTCTAAATCGACTCCTGTTTCTTCTTCTTTCACATCAGACAAATCTTCACCCTCATAGAGGCTTTCAATGTGTTCTTTCCACCTATCTGCTCTCTCCTCTGCATTGAACAGTGGAATTCCCGTTGCACTCTTAATGTTACCACCGTTGCTTTTAATGTCACCAAAGGTTGTTTTGACTTTCCTGTATGCTGAGTCTGTCCTTCCGACAATCATATCCTTTTCGATGTCTTCACATTTTTCCTGCAGCCATTTCGTCTTAGCTTCCCTGCACTTCCTGTTTATTTCATTCCTCAGCGACTTGTATTTTTGTGTTCCTGATTTTCCCGAAACATGTTTGTACTTCCTCCTTTCATCAATCAACCGAAGTATTTCTTCTGTTACCCATGGTTTCTTCGCAGCTACCTTCTTGGTACCTATGTTTTCCTTCCCAACTTCTGTGATGGCCCTTTTTAGAGATGTCCATTCCTCTTCAACTGTACTGCCTACTGCGCTATTCCTTATTGCTGTATCTATAGCGTTAGAGAACTTCAAACGTATCTCGTCATTCCTTAGTACTTCCGTATCCCACTTCTTTGCGTATTGATTCTTCCTGACTAATGTCTTGAACTTCAGCCTACTCTTCATCACTACTATATTGTGATCTGAGCCTATATCTGCTCTTGTGTACGCCTTACAGTCCAGTATCTGATTTCGGAATCTCTGTCTGACCATGATGTAATCTAATTGAAATCTTCCCGTATCTCCCGGCCTTTTCCAAGTATACCTCCCCCTCTTGTGATTCTTGAACAGGGTATTCGCTATTACTAGCTGAAACTTGTTACAGAACTCTATTAGTCTTTCTCCTGTTTCATTCCTTGTCCCAAGCCCATATTCTCCTGTAGCCTTTTCTTCTACTCCTTCCCCTACAACTGCATTCCAGTCGCCCATGACCATTAGATTTTCGTCCCCCTTTACATACTGCATTACCCTTTCAATATCCTCATACACTTTATCTGTTCATCTTCAGCTTGCGACGTCGGCATGTATACCTGAACTATCGTTGTCGGTGTTGGTCTGCTGTCGATTCTGATTAGAACAACCCGGTCACTGAACTGTTCACAGTAACACACCCTCTGCCCTACCTTCCTTTTCAGAACGAATCCTACGCCCGTTGTACCATTTTCTGCTGCAGTTGATATTACCCGATACTCATCTGACCAGAAATCATTGTCTTCCTTCCACTTCACTTCACTGACCCCTACTATATCTAGATTGAGCCTTTGCATTTCCCTTTTCAGATTTTCTAGTTTCCATACCACGTTCAAGCTTCTGACATTCCACGCCCCGACTCGTAGAACGTTATCCTTTCGTTGATTATTCAATCTTTTTCTCATGGTAACCTCCCCCTTGGCAGTCTCCTCCCGGAGATCCGAATGGGGGACTATTCCGGAATCTTTTGCCGTTGGAGAGATCATAATGACACTTCTTCAATTACAGGCCACATGTCCTGTGGATACACGTTACGTGTCTTTAATGCATTGGTTTCCATTGCCTTCTGCGTCCTCATGTCGTTGATCATTGCTGGTTCTTCCGCCTTTAGGGGCAATTTCCAACCCCTAGGACAAGAGTGCCCTGAACCTCTATCCGCTCCTCCGCCCCTCTTTGACAAGGCCGTTGGCAGAATGAGGCTGACTTCTTATGCCGGAAGTCTTCGGCCTCCAATGCTGATTATTTATCAAAATTTAGGCAGTGGCGGGGATCGAACCCGGGACCGAAGACGTTTTCATTGTGAATCAAAGACGCTATCCCTAGAGCACGTATTATCGTATGGCGGCGAAACTCGCTGATACGGGTGAGATGGGTGTGGCACCGGGAAACTGTGGACGAGGTTGCTTCCTGTAACTGACCATGCAGCACGTGCTTGTGTTGAGTCACGAGAATTCTCCTTGTCATGGTCGAGAATGCAGAAAGTTGTGCGGTCTGTTTTACAGTGGCACCCGTACACGATCCAGACGGTGCACCAACTGAAACCACCTGACCCGCAGCAACGTTCTGAATTTGCTCTTCCATTTCTGGCGCGGATCGTAACTGATGACATATTTCGTAGAGGGAAGACGCACATTTTACACTAGAGGTGCAACGAATACACAGAACAGCCGGATTTGGGATACTGTTAAACCTTGTGTTGTACACTAAGTCATTGCACTCGTGAATCCACACCACGCAGTCACATACAACAAGTATCTTTATTCTCGGTCGCCGGCCGCGGTGACCGAGCGGTTCTAGGCGCTCAGTCCGGAACTACGGTCGCAGGTTCGAATCCTGTCTCGGGCATGGATGTGTGTGATGTCCTTAGGTTAGTTAGGTTTAAGTAGTTCTAAGTTCTAGGGGACTGATGACCACAGATGTCAAGTCCCATAGTGCTCAGAGCCATTTTTTACTCTCGGTTCGTTCTTCTTTGAACAGAATAATGCAGAGGGCCTGTAAGGTGTACCGTGACGTCTGCACCTTATCGAGACCACCTTGTACAGCATGTGATTTCTGCTTTGGAAGACCGCAACTGCGTGGAAACCATTGTTTTGAAACTTCCTGGCAGATTAAAACTGTGTGCCGGACCGAGACTCGAACTCGGGACGTTTGCCTTTCGCGGGCAAGTGCTCTAGAGGCAAAAGTCCTGAGTTCGAGTCTCGGTCCGGCACACAGTTTTAATCTGGCAGGATGTTTGATATCAGCGCACACTCCTCTGCAGAGTGAAAATCTCATTCTGGAACCATTGTTTTCATGCAAGGTGGGGCAACACCTCATGTCTCTCGCCTACTGAAAGATCTGCTTAATGCAACTTTCCACCAACGTGTTATCTCCCGAGGTTTTCCAGATCATGGCCTGCAAAATCAGCTGATCTGAATCCATGTGATTTTTGGCTCTGGAAGTATATAAAAGAACGCGACTGCCAGGGACACGTTTGGTCTATACCTGATCTGAAGGCCGGTATACAACATCACGTTGCTCGGAATCCACCGGAACTGATGTGAGCAACTGTTGATAAAGTCGTTTTACGGGTGGAGCATGACATCGACATCTCCGGTGCTCATATTGAACTAACTGACCTGGTGGCCAAAATTGGAACTAATTTTGTCCAGCGTAAATAGGTTCCATATTAACGCATTAGAATATGTCTCAAATTTCGCTGCCATACGAAAGTTACAGCCCATATTGGACATCTTTGAGTAGCTGCACGTTCATTATAACCACCCGGTACAACAATTAGAGAGCTTTAGGGGCTAAACATATGTATTAACTTACAGTGTCAGAGTTCAATTACATTTGCAGTGCACGTTAGTACTGCTATAGGTCACTTAAAAATGGAGGAACGTGTTTAATCTGTATATTTCCATTTACTTACGAGCTACAGAACTTCTATTTCGGGAACTGAAAACCAGAATACAAAAGCTTGTAATAACAATAATATCTGGAATTTGGTGACATACTGGGTAACGTCGGACTAGAAAGGCGAAACTCAAGGGTTTGAGCCGCATTCGGTGCTAGAATTTTTCCTCTCTGCCAACGACTTGTTAATATGACAAACGGCAATTTTTCCTGTGTTCGGAGTTCACGTTAAACTATATTTCTGGAGTGAATAGATGGAGGCGACAGCTTTACCTTATCGGATATACGTGAGCTTTGCTTTATTGGATAGATGGCAGCTTCACCTTATGTGGTAATCATTGCAGAACGTTGTGTGAAGTCCCTTCTAAAAACCTTCGTATTGTGATAACTGCTTCACAGTAAACACATTCGTTAATGTCCTTTATAATTACCAGTAGGTCCCTGAAGATCAGTGCAAAAAAGAATACAATACTTGGTCTGGAGACTGCCTCCGTAAAGATAGTCCTACAGTTAGCACAGGAGTCAAATACATGTACACATGTGTAATGCAACTCACCAGAGTATATTAAGTCGTACGTGAAATGTGGTCTTTGTGACAGAATTACACACATTTCTGAGCAGAAAAACTATTTACTCCTTTGAAGAGCATCTTGTCAGAAACTTTTAATTTTTTGTATAATTTTAGCAGTATAATAATATTTCATAATGTTAAGTCATTTCATTGTATGATTGTTGTGGTCTTGAGCCCAAAGACTACTTTCATGTAGTTCTCCACACTAGTTTATGAGAAGTCAGTGTTCATCTCTGGACCCCTTTCCTCTTCCTGTCCCACTCCCTCTCCCTCCCTTCAATTACCAAATTGGTTCAAAATGGCTCTGAGCACTATGGGACTTAACATCTATGGTCATCAGTCCCCTAGAACTTAGAACTACTTAAACCTAACTAACCTAAGGACAGCACACAACACCCAGCCATCACGAGGCAGAGAAAATCCCTGACCCCGCCGGGAATCGAACCCGGGAACCCGGGCGTGGGAAGCGAGAACGCTACCGCACGACCACGAGATGCGGGCAATTACCAAATTCACTTCTCCTTAACGTCTCAGCATGTGTCCCGTCAACGTATCCATTTTTTTAGTCAAATTGTATCACAAAGTCCTTCTTCCCAATTACATCCACTCCTTGCTCCATCTACCCATCTAGTCTCCTGTAGCACCACATTTCAGAAGGTCCTACAATGTTTTTGCTCTGTACTTTTTATCGTCCACCGTATTACTTCCATACAAGTCTACATTCCAGACATACATTTCTGCACCGACTTCCTTACCTTTAAATTTATAAATTGCAATTGCTGCGAAAACGGCCACTACAAGAAACGTGTATAAATTTATATTCGATGTTAAAATACAGTACTTCTCCTTTTCAGCAAAGCTTTTTCTTGCTATTAATTGGCTGGTTTTTATATCCTCTCGACTTCTGCCTTAGTTTGTTAATTTTTGGCCCAACTATCAAAATTCATATACTAGTTATAGTGTTTAATTTCCTCATCTAATTTCCGGATTGAATTTGGCTAGACTTCATTGCTATCGTTTTGATTTTTTTATAACCTCTTCAAACTTCAACCTCTTCATGATTGAATAAATTTCTAGATGAAAGATAAAAATCAGAAACTGTGGCGCTTTAAAGATATCCGAAACACTCAGGAGACTGCAGCGCTTGTCAATAGCGTTGGTAGCTTCGTACAGAATCAGCAATTACCGACACTGACGCTCAAAGACAGTTAACCTTCCAGTTACTAGCACAGCATTGGTATGATTGCAATTCGCGATACTCGGCATTAAGAGGTTAATTTATTTTTCTGCTGTCTCTTTTGTTTCCTTTGCTGCTTGCTCAGAGCACAGGCTATAAAAATGTTCAAACGTGTGTGAAATCTTATGGGACTTAAGTGCTAAGGTCATCAGTCCCTAAGCTTACACACTACTTAACCTAAATTATCCTAAGGACAAACACACACGCCCATGCCCGAGGGAGGACTCGAACCTCCGCCGGGACCAGTCGCACAGTCCATGACTGTAGCGCTTTAGACCGCTCGGCTAATCCCGCGCGGCGATAGGCTATACAACAGTGTCTAAATCTCTTCTCATCTGCTGTCTGCCATTCATGTGCTTCGACTCTTATAGCAGCAGTCTGGTTTCTGTACAAATTGTAGTTAACCTTTCGTTCCCTGTTTCACTGCGCTGCATTTAAAGAAAAAATTCGAATTTGACTTTTTTTCCACATCCCGTTGACCCTCCTGGACAAAATCTGTGGATCATGGCTCGTGTAGTTCTGAGGGGAACAGGGATAAAATACAGGGAGGAACAGGCATTTCATAACTTGTATGGAAACATGGAAACAAGACTGCAATTCGCGGGAGTGGAGCGCGTGAAAAGCAGTAGTTAAGTGAGGCAGACTTGTAGCCTATCCCTCATTCTATTCAGTGTGTACATTGAGCAAGCAGTAAAGGCAACTAACGAAATTAAAGTTCAGGGAGAAGAAATAAAAACTTAGAGATTTGCCAATGAAGGTGCAGTTCTGTCAGAGAACGCGAAAAATTTAGAAGAGTTGAACAGTAAGGATAGGTTGTAAGATGAATATCAAAAGAGATAAAACAGGGGCAAAGTACTAGAATTAAATCAGGTGATGCTGAGGGAATTAGATTACGAAACGAAACATTAAAAGAAGTACGCGACTTTCGATAAATTTTTGGGAGGAAAACAAATGATGGTGGTGGTAGTGGTGGTGGTGGTGGTGGTGGTGGTGGTGGTGGTGGTGGTCACATGGATGCATCGGATGGCTAATGAGAAGGTACTAAATCGTACTGGGAAGAAATTAAATTTAAAGCACAACTTGACTAAAATAAGGAATCAGTTGATCAGATAAATACTGAAGTATCACAAAGTCGCCTGTTTGCAAATGAATAAGTGCGTTTGTGTTTGGGGCAGGGCGAGGTGCAAATTGTAGAATGTGGGGGAGGTCAAGGACAGACAGCATTGAGCGGGTTCAAATGGATGCGGATTGCGATAGTTATGAAGAGATGAAGAGTGTTGAGCAGGATGGATTAGCACGAAGAGATGCATGAAACCGGTCCATGTACAGTACGCCATAACAACAACAATGTAACGCTGTGTAAAAGACAGAGACAATCGGCCAATTATTGGGAAATTGTGGATTTACGACTCTCAAGTGTAGCACATACGGTACCAATCTGAAGAAAGAATTTTCGCAGGACTGAGGGAATCTGCCACAGGGCCCGAGTGATAGCGCGCAAGCGTTTGTTGGTTGAGCGCCGGCTGCTCAAGGCCAGTTTGCACAGATGTTTCCTCGCGCTGCACCAGTTTGCGAGACGTCGCGCGGACCTGCCGCTCGTAAATCGCTCGCCTGCCCCCTTTTATTATTTGTTTGGGGTTGGCAAATCTTTGTTGTGCCACAGAGGAGCGCCGACGCTCGTATTTATAACATTTTTCCGAGTAATTTATATAGCAGCTCTGTCTCGTATGTTTTGCTCCGAGCTTCCCTTAATATTCGCTCTCAGAGACGTTGCTTGAGCCTACTGGGCAGATGTGTTGCCTCAGAGAGAGAGCGCGGCTACAGAGAGGAAGAGAAGAGAAGAATGAAATGCCAGAACGCTTAAGGGCTCCACTGCGTTTAGCTGCCCATTCCTTTGTGAAACAAAATGTTTCTAACGGCAGCGTAGTCTTTTAATATGCGACGAAACCAAACGTTTCCGAGATGTTCAGAACTTAACCATTGTTCTACTAACTATAAAGTACAATCTTTCCGTGGAAGTTTGCGACGATTGCTTGCAACATGATATGTGTCATTGCAGCTTATGCTCTTGTAAACACACTCCTACATTTAAAAAAAATACAAAGTACAGTTCTACAAAGATTTTGTACATCCACTTTCCATATGGAATTAATACATGCGGTTAACAAGGGGGTTCCTTATAAACAGTGAGGTTTACCCTATTTTCACCGATAACAGCTGCACCTAATAGGATAATAAATAACTGTTTCAGGCAAAAGTTGAAATATCTAGTATAGAATCAAAAACTTCATGCACAAAAATTCGACATGCGTGTGTTTGTCTCGAAAAGTAGTCGATTGACTTGAAATTTTGACAGATGTTGTATTCACATACGCGCATCATTTTATACACTCAGATTGTTTTTGACCATGTTAGCCTTCGACCGCACATTACAATCCGAAATAATATGTAGCAGTGTGTTTACAAGAGCATGAGCTCCAATGACACGTATCATGTTGCAAGCAACCGTCGTAAATGTCCACGGAAAGATTGTACTTCTAGTTAGTAGAACAATGGTTAAGTTCTGAACATCTCTGAAACGTTTGGTTTCGTCGCACATTAAAAGACTACGTTGCCGTTAGAAACATAAATATGTAATATATAATAGGGGAAACGCTATTACCAAAAATCTCTAAAAATTATCGACCGATTTACTACTCTAATTAACATCAGACAGAGATAGACGAGATATTTTAGTAAATGTAGTACATAAATTTTATATGTAATATATAAAGTGGAAACATTGTTACCAAAAATCTCGAAAGATTCTTGATGAAAGAGGTATTTAAAATTTTACAGAACACTCTAATGAACATTCAGACGGACAGATAATAATATATATACGTAATACATAAAGGTAAACATTCTCTCCAAAATTTCAAAAATTACGCGACGTATTGTGTTCAAATGTAGCCATCTGCGCTTCGCAGTTGAAAGCTTTCAAAAGCGCTGCTAGGTGTTGGGGATTTTCTTAAGTTGACTCGATTGAGGGAGTCTTAGTAGTAAAAAATGATTGTAACAAAACTTCATACATGATGCGGGAGCTCTTTACGCATCTCATTGTTTATAAAGGTAGGTGGTTCTTACCGCGAAAGCGATTGTTGCCAGTGAGGGATACGTGTACCAAGTATGGTTGAAATCGGTCCAATGTTTAGAG
The DNA here is from genome assembly GCF_021461395.2 of Schistocerca americana. Lineage (NCBI taxonomy): Eukaryota > Metazoa > Arthropoda > Insecta > Orthoptera > Acrididae > Schistocerca > Schistocerca americana. Next base: position 365,728,203 of record NC_060124.1, on the reverse strand, counting down.
AGAAAGCAGGAGAGGAAAGGAAGAGAGAGAGGAGGGGGGAGAGAAGATGGACAGAGAAAGGAAGGGGAGGTTATGGAAAAGAGGGGGCACGAGGGGATGGGGAGAGAGAGAGAGAGAGAGAGAGAGAGAGAGAGAGAGAGAGGGGGGGAGATAATGGACAGAGAGAGGAGGAGGAGGAGGAGGAGGAGATGGGCAATTAGTGTCAAGGGATGGGGAGATGGGCTGACGCAGGGGGGGATTAGAGGTATATCCACTTCCCGTCCGTATTCCCCAATTTAACCAGACTGATCCACAGCAACGCGTAGCCTGATACAGCCATTTTGCAACAAAAATTAAAGATTTCCATTTAAAAATACAAATTTGACGCAACTGTCACGGATTCTGGAGCACATTCTAATTTCGAAAATGCGGGGGGGGGGGGGGGGGGGGACTAGAAACTAAAGTTACAAAGCCCGCAGTGAAACATGTAAATTTTATTTCACACAACGAATTCAGCCAACTAGTACAGTCATCAGGTTATTTTTAGACATACTCTCCATATCGGTTTAGGCGCCTGTCGCTTCGTGTCATGAGTTTGGATATACCATCCTGGTAAAAATCCTGTCGCATGTTGTCGCGAAGTGTTTTACCTCCTCGTCTAAGGCGAATCGTCGGCCTCCTAGATGACTCCTCAAGTAAGGAAAAAGGCGAAAGTCGCTTGGACCGTCCTGTAGGGAGGGTACTCCATGATGTCCCAACGAAACTGCTTCAACAGCATGATGGTCTTCTTGGCTGTATGAGGTCGCACGTTCTCGTAAAAGAAGATGATGTCCTTGGTGAGAATTCCTGACTGCTTCGCGCGAACGTGGTCAACAATGTGACGAACGCTTCCGAACGACATTCCTAATTCTAACGGCATGTGAGCAATCCCTCTGTTGTCCTGAATCAGTTCCTCCACGCGAGCAATGTTCAAGTCTGTTGGATGCCATTCTGCGACATGCTACCGAGATATTACAGTCTGTAAACCTCTACCAGCTGCCGGAGAATTTCAGCTACGATAAGTTGTTTGGTTCTCAATAATCGAATAAAAGAGCGGATTTCTTAGCGAGACCAGTTTTCCAAACGAGTCGCCATTTGTTTACTTATAACTACAGCTGAAATGTGGCGGGTGGCTGAAACTCGCCCAGCTGCCAATCGGATGTATCAAAATTACTGCACATTTCTAATTTCTCTCTTTTCACACACTCATATTTTTATTATAATTGTCCCTAATATTTACATCCGCCCTTTCCGTCCACCCCAACCTCCTCCTCTCCCCCCCCCCCCCCCCACCCACCACCCCCCTTGCCCTTACCCTCTCGCTTTCACTCACAAATGATGTACTTCATGTTATTTTATTGTTTACGTTGTATAAAAAACATTGTGTACGGTAACCTAATAAAATGCAATGCGCTCAGTCTTCCTGTTATCATATAGTCACTAAATCCCTTGTTTCTAAGTGACAATTTTAATGTTCTAATTCTTTTAAGCCATTTCAGTGCTATTATTGTCATTCACTCTTGCGCACACATCCCGCGCATACAGGTACGGCCCTCTCGCGTCCAGAACTTGTCTTAACATAAGAGATATCGGCGCACTAAGTTTATCAGATCAATCTGTGAAGTACTGTCTAATGACGATCAACATGATTCGTATGGTTTCAGCAGTACGGAGGTGAATTTTAGCTTTCATAGGTGCCTCATGCCTACGATTTCAACATTATGTAACCTGTAACGTAAATAATTATTTGTATTGTAATGAGTTATTTTTCACTTTTTCTGTATACCTATACTTTAAAATGTATATAATGTTAACTATTGAAGGTGCAACCATTAATCATTTTAAAGAAGTTTTTAAAGCTGTCTAAACCTAGGTCAAGGCGACTGAATAAACCTTTCGTTTCTGCAAGTGATTGTATTTTACTTTATCCTCACGACGATTCCATTCCACAGTTTCTGTATCCAGCTGTGTTCAAGATTTTAATTTCTCTATAACAGATGAAACTTCTGGATGATCACCCATGTAGCCTTAGTTTTTGATCACTTCTCGTAATCTCCTTGTGACGGAAGAGTTTCTGTCCACAAATCAGCGCGAATTTAGAGAGCATCGCTCGTGCGAATCTCAGCTTGCCCTATTCTTGCACGATATCTGCGAAGCGTGGATGAAGAGCTACAAGCAGATAACATTTTCTTTAATTTCCATAAAGCGTTTGGCACAGTGCCATACTACAGACTCTTATCGAAAGTTCGAACGTACGGAATAAATTCTCAGATTCCTGAGTGACTTGAAGAACTTACAAATAACAGAACCCAGTTAGCGAGTTATCAAAATTACGTCATGGGCGGATATGCCAGGTGCAGATACTTGAAGTACGAATTACTCTGTTTTGGGATTTCGTTGCAAATGCACTATGTGATCAAAAGTATCCGGACACCCCCAAAAACATACGTTTTTCATATTAGGAGCATTGTGCTGCTACCTACTGCCAGGTACTCCATATCAGCGACCTCAGTAGTCATTAAGACATCGTGAGACAGCAGAATGTGGCTCTCCGCGGAGTTCACGGGCTTCGATCGTTGTCAGGTGATTGTGTGTCACTTGTATCATACGTCTGTAAGCGAGATTTACACACTCCTAAACATTCCTTGGTCCATTGTTTCCGACGTGATTGTGAAGTGGAAACGTGAAGGCACACGTACAGCACAAAAGCGTACAGGCCGACCTCGTTTGTTGACTGGCATACACTGCCGACAGTTGAAGAGGGTCGTAATGTGTAATAGGCAGACATCGATCCAGACCATCGCACAGGAATTCCAGTCTGCATCAGGATCCACTGCAACTACTGTGACAGTTACGCGGGAGGTGAGAAAACGGATTTCATGGTCATGCGGCTGGTCATAAACTACACATCACGCCGGTAAATGGCAAACGACGCCTCGCTTGGTGTAAGGAGCGTAAACGTTCGTCGACTGAACAGTGGAAAATCGTTGTGTGGAGTGACGAATCACGGTACACAATGTGGCGATCCGATGACAGGTGTGGGTATGGCGAACGCCCGGTGAACGTCATCTGCCAGCGTGTGTAGTGCCAACAGTAAAATTCAGAGGCGATGGTGTTATGGTGTGGTTGTGTTTTTCATGGAGGGGGCTTGCGCCCCTTGTTGTTTTGTGTGGTACTATCACAGCACAGGCCAACACTGATGATTTAAGCAGCTTCTTGCTTCCCACTTTGAAGAGCAATTCGGGGATGGCCATTGAATCTTTCAACACGATCAAGCACCTGTTCATAATGCACAGCCTGTGGCAGAGTGGTTACACGACAATAACATCTCTGAAAACGGACTGGCCTGCATAGAATCCTGAGCTGAATCGTATAGAGCACCTTTGGGATGTTTTGGAACGCCGATTTCGTGCCAGGGCTCACCGACCAACATCGGTATCTCTCCTCAGTGCAGCACTCCGTGAAGAATGGGCTGCCATTCGCCAAGAAACCTTCCAGCATCTTATTGAACATGCCTCGAGAGTGGAAACTGTAATCAAGGCTAAGGGTGGGCCATCACCACATTGAATTCCAGCATTACCGATGGAGGGCGCCATAAACGTTTAAGTCATTTTCAGCCAGGTGTCCGGATACTTCTGATCAAAAACGTATGGGACCAAACTGCTTAGGTCATCGGTCCCTAAGCTTACACACTGCTTAATCTAACTAAAACTAACTTACGCTATAGACAACACACACACCCATGCCCGAGGGAGGACTCGAACCTCCGACGGGGAGAGCCACGCGGACCATGACAAGACGCCCTACACTACGCAGCCACCCCGCGCGACATGCTTTTGATCAGATAGTGGATGTCGAATCTTAGATAAAGGTGTCTAGACTTAACGAACTTGTAGTAATATTTGGTCTGAGCCATGTCTCTGAAGAAGTACAGCATGAGAAACTTTGAGAGTTTTTGATTTGTCTGCTATTTTTCCTTTTTCGTTTTTTAGGGAATATTTTTTGATTTACCCGGCAGAAATTGTTGAAAACTCTTGGAAAATTTTGGAATACCGACAATACGGTATATTTACACTCTTAGAAAGTTATAAAGAATCAGTCACAGTTCGAAAAAAACAGTAAAAGTCGTACATTACAGGTTGAGTCTGTAATGATGTTAGAAACTTTCAGGGATAATAGAGAAGCGTTAATGTATCTATTTTAGGGTAAGGGACCCTGGTTCGGAAACGACAGAGTCGAAAGTTAAAAGCGAAAATAACAATAAGAAAAACAACATAGCTATCTCGGCTTACCTCTTGTCTGGAGATGATGTTCCGCCGGTTTAGTTTTTCCTGAAATGTGAATGGAATCAATAGAAAATTCCAGCAGACCAGACTATTCTCACATCAGCTACTGTAATTTTTGATGAAAAAATCTAACAACAGTCCTTTCCGTCTGTCAATACGCCAACTGAAACTGTTAAGTGTATAATCGTCATTTCTATTCCAGTTAGTTCACCAGTTACTAATTTCAACAGAGTTAACGATTTAAAAAAACCAATTTAGTTTTACCTCATTTAAGAACGAAAAATATTTTTAATTGTAACCCGTTAACTAGAACGAAATTTTTTAATACAGCAATGTATTGATTACGCTCAGTTAAAAATAAAATACAATTCATGCAAACTTAACGCTCGCATCTTAATCTAACAGAATCTTACAGACAAAAGAAAGCTAATTACAAGATGTCTGCACTTTCAAAAGTAATTTTACCAGTACATCTATCCAAAGATTATTAATTAATTAATCCTTGATTTCTTGTGCTCCGCTGTGATTTCGTGTCTTACTTCCGGACAACTGGTATCAGAAAAACACACTGGTAGGTTCCTTGAAGGAACAGTAAAGGGAAAAATGCATAAGGCAGGCCGAGACTAGAATACATCAACCAGATCATGGATGATGATGATGATGATGATGATGATGATGATGATGATGATGATGATGATGATGAAGGTTCCTTGTAGCGTCACTAGGATGAGCCAGCGCCTGTCACATATGTTCTCGGACAAAGATAGAAAATACAGCGTCAATATTTGCTCTTTTCAGCTTTTCTCTATCTTTGAAGATAAGTCTGTGGTGTGCATGTTTTTCACAATCGAGCGGCACCCGTGTAGGATCAATTATGAACAGAAAAACAAAGACACGCAAGAAAATATGGAAGGAAGTGTTCGATACCAACTAAGTAGATTGTATCCTTAAGCCAGTCAAGAGCAGTATCCATCTTCATCGTGTCCTACTTTCTCAGAGACACTTCTGCATACCAGGAACGCAGGATCTGGCTGAGATCGGAAACGCAATAGAATATGGTCCCGTTCTAGGACGAGAGGGGTATTAGCCGACTGAAGTTCGGGGTTGGACCGGAATGCTAATAATATTCACTGCTTGAATGTGCCTAGCAAATGCCTTCAAGTTTTTGCCCGTTTCTAGTACAAAGTGTTTCTTACATTTCGAATTATCTGACGGCAACTTACCGAATGCAATTTTCGCGTTAGTTTAAGCCACATCTTCACCGAAAGCTTTTAGACTAGGCGAGGTTCAGCAATAGCGATGGCCTTTCGAAAGATCTATGCGGAGTGGTGAAAGCGGAGGTGACGCCTAGCCTCCAAGGACTAAGAAAGGAGAACACCACCTTATCTCCTTCTAGAAACAACAGCACAAAGTTCAAGAGTGCTCCAGACCGACAAAGACGAGAATGTCTGGGCAAAAGCAGAGGGCAGGTTACCTGTCGCCGTCTCTGACAGCGGATGTTAGCTCTTGATGCTTTTTTTAAATTCTCTGCTCAAATTTGTCTACACCTACACACATATATCTACATCTGCCCTCTACCAGCCACCGTACGGTGTGTGGCTGAGGTTAGTTTGTGTACCAGTGTCACTTCCCTCTTTTCCTGATCAAGTCACGTTATGGATCGCGGGAAGAAAGATTGTACTAATCCTCCATGTGGGCACGAATCTCTCTATCTTCATAGTCTTCTCGAGAGATATGCGTAAGAGGAAGCAATGTATTGGTTGCCTCTTCTAACAACGTACGGTTTGGAAACTTAAACAGCAAATTTTACCGTGAAGCAGAACGCCCCTCTTGAAGCGTCTGCCTCTGGAGTTGGCTGAACATCTCCGTGATGCTTTGGCGCTTAATGAATGAACCTGTAACGAAAAGTGCTGCTCTTCTTTGGATCTTCTCTATTTACACTATCAGTCCTATCTGGTACCGATCCCGGACTGACGAGCAGTATTGAAGTATTTGTCGGACGACTGTTGCGTAATCTACTTCTTTTGTTGATGGACTACATTTCGTGAAGATTAATTTTATGTACAGAATCAGACATGTTTTTAAACGACATTCTACAGCATGAATATACTTTAGAAAATCAATGTCAACTTCGCTGTACTGATTTTTTACATTTTTCTTCCGACCAGTTTCCGTTTTCAACCATCATCCATGCTTTTCCCTGGATGATGCTTGAAATCCGAAACCGGTCGGAATAAATGTGTAAAAATCAATACAGCAAAATTAACATACATTTTCTAAAATAATTTCAGATCGCTCCGTACACATACTCCCAGATATTTTATACTGGTAACTTTTTCTGGTGACTGTTGTGTTATCGTATAATCATACAATAGAGAGCCTTTCTGTCTATGTATTCCAGGTATGTTACATTGGTAGATACTGAAGGTCAATTGCCACTCCTTGCATCGAGGTCTTCCCCCATTTCATTACAGTTTTCTAGCGTTGCGACTATTCTGTGTACAACATCATCATCATCCAGGAAAAGCCTAATGGAGCCTCCGACGTTATCTGCTAGGTCATTTATATCTCTGTTTTGAAGAGTAATGACCCTGGTTCAGACCCGAAGTTACTTTTACGTCTGAAGACTCCGTCCAGAAAAACATACTGCATTCTGTTTGCTAAAAAGTCTACAATCTAGTTATACATTATGTTTGATATTCCGTATGCTCGTATTTTGTTCACTAGGTGGCTGTGCAGAAATGTAGCGAACGCCATTCGGAAGTCAAGGAATACGGCATCTGCTTCGTCTACTTTCTGGATCTCATGGACGAATAGAGCGAGCTCGGTTTCACACATTAGTGATTCCAGCAGAGGAGATTTTCGGTCTCCATAAATGTCATAATATGCGAGTACAAAACATCCTCCAAAATTCTACAGCAGACCGACCTCTGAGATGGATGGCTATCGCTTTGTGTGTCTTTCGACGACCCATCTTTGCAACGGGAACAACCTGCGCTTTTTTTTTTTTTTTTTCAATCATTAGGGACGCTTCGCTTCTCTAGAGACCTACGTTACATCGCTGCTAGAAGAAATGATTTCAGCAGAGTCGAACTGCTATCCCGTCGGGTCCAGTGGCCCCTCCTCTATTGAGCGATTTCAGTTGATTTTCTATCATTTGGTCATGTATTTCGATATATGTCATTTTGTCGTCTATACGACGATTTAAAGGAGGAACTTCAGTACGATCTTCCTCTGTGAAACAGTGTTGGAAAAAGACGTTTGATGTTTCGGCTTTTTCTGTGTAATGCTCTGTTTCACTCCCATTATTGTCACAGAATGACTCAGCAAACCAATCTGAGGTGCATGACAGAGGGCAATTACCTAAATGTTAGCCTTCTTCGCGTGCCATTCGCGTATGGATTGCTGGAAGAATGACGGCTTAAATACCAATGTGAGTGCTGAAAGTAGCGCAGTTATCCCTTCGCGGCTTCTACGGGGACGATACGTAGAGGGATAAAAGGTCACTTGAGTTTCTTCATCTAATGCTGGTTCTCGTAATTTGGTAAGTGGACTAGCGCGGCGTGGTCAGCGTCTGTCTTCAAGAGTCTACCAGTTCAAGTTCTTCAGCCTCTCGTGAGTCAGAGAAAATACAGGTTTTTGACAACAAAATGGAAACACCAAAGCACAACACATTACCCTCCTAACATGGCTTAGGAAACCCGTTGGCATTCAAAACAGCAACCATTCGTCTCGGAATGGATAAATACAGGTCCTGTATGGTTTTCAAGGGAATCTTATACCCTTCTTCCCGCAAAATTGTGGCAAGCTCAGGTAACGATGACGGAGCTGGATTGCGAACAAGCGCCCTTCTCTTCAAAGTATAAGTAGACAACGAAGGCTCATTCAGGCTGAGATTTGCTGTCTGTGGTGGCCACGGGAGACGCGACACTTCATCCTCGAGCTCCCAAATCGGTCCGGGACGGTGCGAGCTGCGTGAACAGGGGCCCAGTTATCTTGGAACCCAGCATCGCCATTGGGAAATAAACATTGTACCAGAGGATGTACCTCATCAGCCAAAATGGCCACATAATCATTGGCAACAATAAGAACATGCAGAGTAACCATGGGGCCCATGGAACGCCACATGGCTGCCCAAATCATCACCGAACCCCCAACTGTTTCACTCTTGGGACGTAAACTTGGTAGCAGTGTGAAGTAACACTGATCCGTCAAAATGACTGTCTTCCATTGCTCCATAGCCTAGGTTTTATGTCTTCAGTACCACGTTCTCCTCTTATAGGCATTTGTATCACTTGTCAGTTATTTTGGAATTCCAACTCGCCCTGTAATTCCTTGCTTATGGAACTACGAGGCGTGTTTTTTTTAAGTAAGTACCATTTTGAAATTAAAAAAAGACGTGCTAAGATATCTCAATAATTTTATTTTTACATGAAAGCCTGTACCTTAATCTACTTTTCGACATAATTTCCGTCAATATTGAGGCACTTGTGATAACGTTGTGCCAGTTTTTGAATACCCTCCTCAAAGAAGTTTGCCGTCTGACTTGTTAACCACTGCATCGCCACTGTTTTGACTTCGTCACCGTCTTGAAGACGCTGACCGCCCAGGTGTTTCTTCAAGTGCAGGAACAGATGGTAGTCACTGGGCGCAAGATCGGGGCTGTACGGCGGATGATTTAGAGTTTCCCATCGAAAAGATGTGATGAGATCTTTGGTCTGATTCGCCACATACTGACGGGCATTGTCTTGCAGCAAAACGATGCCCTTGCTCAACTTCCATGGACTGTTGCTTTGATTCTGGTGTGACGTAGGCCACCCATGTTTCATCGCCCGTAACAATTTGGCTTAAGAAATCGTCACCGTCGTTGTGGTACCGCTCAAGGAAGGTCATTGCACTGTCTAAACGTTTGGTTTTGTGCACATCCGTCAACATTTTCGATACCCAATGAGCGCACAATTTTCGGTAATTTAAAGTGCTCGGTCACAATGCCATACAAAACACTACGCGAAACATTAGGAAAGTCCAGAATGAGATTTTCACTCTGCAGCGGAGTGTGCGCTGATATGAAACTTCCTGGCAGATTAAAACTGTGTGCCCGACCGAGACTCGAACTCGGGACCTTTGCCTTTCGCGGGCAAGTGGTAGAGCACTTGCCCGCGAAAGGCAAAGGTCCCGAGTTCGAGTCTCGGTCGGGCACACAGTTTTAATCTGCCAGGAAGTTTCATTAGGAAAGTCATCCCACAAGGAGTAAATCGTAAAGCGTGTGTTTTCTGTTACCTTATTGTCCACTTCTTGCACCAAACTTTCATTAACGACCGAAGGACGCCCACTCCGTTGTTCATCATGCACATTTGTGCGGCCATCTTAAATGGTCTCACCCACTTTTTTACCATTCCATCATTCACAATGTTTTCTCCGTAAACTGCACAGATCTCACGATGAATATGGATCACTTTTAGGCCTTTAGCACTAAGAAATCTTATAACACCCCGTACTTCACAGTCGGCGGGACTCAAGAGTGTCGGAGGCATCTTAAAACACTCAGTACACAACGTAAACAAGGAAGAATCAGACTGTAATGGCGTCAGTGCGTAGATTAAGGTACAGGCTTTCGTGAAAAAATAAAATTATTGAGATCTTAGCACTTATTTTTTAAATTTAAAAACGGTACTTAATTAAAAAAACACGCCTCTTACCTTCGCATTGTTTTGGTGCTGACAGGGTTGGCGACTGTAACATTCAGTTCCGCAGGGACTTTTGCAGCTGTTGGTGTCTTAATTTGCTCCACGGTGACTCCGCATACACTTCCGTCCGTGTTGTGACTTAGCGGATGATGTTCATCGCTTTCCGTGTACGCAGTAGAAATCTTCGATACAGTGTCTCATGAAACACCAAACACTTCATACTGTCTTGATTACGGAAGCACCCACAATACGACCACCAAAAATTTGCCCATGTTCACTTAGCTCCATTATAGTGCAGTCACGACTACACAGAACACTATTCTGACCACATATGACACTTGCAACGTACTGAGGACATTGCACAGGTGGCGCTCGAAGTAAAAAACAACAGCGCAACCAGCAGGATTGGCTAGCATCCGGATCTATGTCTGACGTTTTCATTGTTTAATCAGTTTTAATTACTAAACGCTTGTCTATTTACGTTCTTATTTATGCACAATGCAGGGTTTTTGTTGTCCATATATTAAAAAGTGTAAATACTTTTTTGCTTTCATATATTTCGTTTCTCTTGTAGTAGCAAAAACACCAGGACCTCGAGCTGTCTTTGCAAAGAGTCACGAAAGCAACGCAAGCAACAAAATAGAAAAAGAAGACAGAAAATCTAATACTACAGCTGGAGTATACTCTTTGGGATTAGGTAAACTTCCCATGTTGCCAGACAATACCACAGTCCCATGTTTTTTCACATCCGCAGCATACTCCATATTTTAGAAGTTAATACTGGGCAGAGTCATTTGACCGTTGACGCCATTGACCCACTAGGATCGAGACTGGCGGTTGAGTTACATGGAGGCATAAGACGCATACCTACAGCTTTACTCCGTTCTCACCAGAAAGTTGCTCTCGTAAAACGAGCTTTAAAGGCCTTCCTTCCGACGAGACGTAGAACTGCAGTAAGGAAGGCAGATGATGGCAGGCTACTTCTGTAAGGTAAATGCTTCTGTTAAGGGAATCAACTGCGTAAACTGGCACACGCTGCGGGCGCTGACCAGTGATAGTGCTGTTTGAAAGAGCAGGGACACTCGTACTTCACGCGTGCCCTACTTCCCGATATAGGCGTCCCTTGTACACCGCTTGCAGCTTCGCTGGGTCCAACGTCGTCGTTTTCCGCCTGAGAAGCACTCGCCGATATATCTTCTGAATTAAATTTCACCGCTGTGCATATTTCCTCGAGTTAAAATTATTAGGTTATAAGATTACGAATTATACTTGAGAGCTTATTAAGATATTTTTTGTACACAATTAACCTGGTATTCTCGATTACTTATCGCAATATTTGTTGCGTAGATAATTTGATTACACTGCCTCAATTACTCTTCGTGAAAAAGGTTTCACTCTTTCGAAACGCCGTAATTGTCTCTCGTTCCGACGCATAGAAATTTGACTCAAAGGTGCCTTCAGCCCTCCTTTGTAATGGGCAAAAGCGTGGCGCCCTGCGACGTCATCCTCTGGCTCGGCGACGCCACAGCCGACAAGGTATCGACACATGTGGAAAAACAGCCACAGCTCAGAAGTTCACCCGAGGTGTAAGGTAGGTCAGTGATGTCACAATGGCACCAAATTTCACCACCATTCTATCCAGTGCCATCGTGGACATGTCGCACGATGGGAAGGTCGTCCACCCCTTCTTTTGACACCTCTGCGTAGGCCCGGATCTAGGAGATGGTGCAAACCGGGGTACCTGCCCCGGGCGGCAATTTCAGATTCATATTCATGAAGAAAAAAATCTGTCTTAGCAACCAGCGCTCATTGCTCTATCGATTAGTCATTTGATTTTGAAACGTATCCCGGTTGGTTTTTGAATATTTTTGAACACGCTGTAAATTGTTTTCTGAACGAATCGTAAGTTGGTCTTTGAATGCGTACATAGTGTACGTGATGTGTCTGCCAGGGGAATCCCGGTCGCATCTACAAATAAAAAACTTTCCCGCAGCAAAAGGGACAGGGCTATAGGAGCTGAGCCGAATAAACCCGAATGGGTGAATGCCAATCGGCTGTTTGTTTGTGTGCTTGACTGAGTTTGCGAATGATAAGCGTTGTTATAATTACTAGCGAAATCCATAGATTCGGAGTACCAGAGTGGAAATAAACGACTAATAGGAATAACAGGTAAGAATGATTACACATTATCTTCTCGGTGTATCCAAGAAAGTGAAATGTTGACAGAAAATTTTTGCCAGATCACTACACTACCAGTTGTACACTGCCCGGTAATCAACCATTTTAAGTTATATTCTCGAAATAGCGCGGAAAACGCGTTGTACGAACACGTAGGACACCTAACCGGAGAATAAACGCGCGCTAACTGAACCTGCGATACTGGCGGGGTTAGTGAAGTGAACCGGAGAATAAGTTTTGAAAATGGCAGCAACAGTTACAGAATTAGCGATGACAAGATTGTTTGTTGGAACGAGGAAGGAGAAGGAACGGGGACATCACACAACTTATATGGAAGAATATGACGATTCCAAATTTATGTAAAAATTTCGTATTGCTACTTTTCGGTCTCGTGCTTGAGAAACTGGAGGATATGAATGAAATGTGAAACTATTTCCTAACATAAAACTTTTTGTTTGTAGTAGGCCTAATCGGCATTTGCTACTGGTACTTCGGAAATTATGTTCTGTCGCGTTATTTATGTAAATGAAGTACATAAAAATGACCATTTGCGCCAAAACAGTCTCGCGTATTTGGCGTGTATTACGATTGCTGCAATATTAGAAAGGCCTATTTCAATAGACGTAATCAAATTGAGAAATCACACCAGTCTTGGGTGCTATTCGTATTAACAGCTTTTACGGTATTCGACAACGACATTGTGATTTTTCATGTAGCAAAACGTTTGACGAACTTTAATGAGCTAAGAGATTCTTTAGCAGAAAAGAAAGCACGCCGTATAAAGCTGTAGCCAGATAAGAGAGGAAAAAATGCTGGGAGCTAAGGACTGAAGAAATGTGTACTGTTTTGCTTGTCTCTTTGTCTTTACTGGTTTTGTGTTTCCTATATTTAATTTTATGCCACACAAAAGAGAAAGCCGTTAGCTAATGAGCAATAAAGCGTGCGCATTTTCAGAAACGTTCTTATTCTTCCGGTCACAAATAATTCCACCAAGTATTAACTGAGAGGTTTTTTAAAGGGGAGTAGGATGTTAACCGGCCGACTGGGAGCAGAAGAGGCACCACAGGACATTTTAATTTCCACTGTCCTGAATATAGGCTTGCTGAAACTTAGTAGTCTTTTACTTAAATTGAAATAACTTCTGCGTTATTTAATTCTGAAACTGCTGAGTGAAACTGACTATACTGTCTCTCTGCTATTTTATCATTTCAACACTGACCTACAGAATCTGCCCTGAAAAACAGAACTCAGACTTTTCGTATTCATTAATTACTCACAATATTCAAGGATAACGTGATCTGACTGCTTTAAAATGGATAACCTGACTTCAAATAGTTAAGACAAAAGAATGGCCCTGAATAAGAAGAAATCCTAACAATAACCTATACATAAGTCACTTACCTCAAAAAAATCTTTATTACCCGAACTACAGCAATGCCGCAAGCATCAATACTGGCAGCTAAAGAAAAGATTCTAACTACTGAAAGCTCTGACTACTGATAGGCATGTGGTTAGCAAAGGAAAGATTTTGTTGCAAAGCAAACAATGTGTTTTTACCTTAATAATGTGACATCCAGTACAAAAAAAGTATATTATCGTCTGTGACATTGGATCGGAAATGAGATTGTAGTGCCCGATGACAGAATTTTGCTCCCCATGTCCTGCCTTTTATATTCTCTAGTATAATATAAGAAGCGGTTCCCAACCTGACAGTTGGTGTGACTCAAGCATCAAACTGTGGAGTCCGATCAGTTAACATACTCACCCAGTAAACTGACCGGAGACATTTTAACACCGACTTGGAAGTACGATTTAACTGTAATTTTCCATTTATCTCACCCACAGGGGCCGTTGGAGTCGATAGATTGACGCGGAATGAACAAGAGAAGGAAGAATACTGGGTTTGATATTCCGATCCAAAATATCGCACACATATTGCGCATATTCGTAGTGTGTGGAACACGTGTGTTCTGGTTCGCACAGAAGCAACGCTGCGGCAGCTACAGCTGTAGTTCTGGCATTTCGCTTTCGAGTTATTACGCGACAGCGCGCACTTGAACGTTACTTTTAGGTCATAAAGTGGTTATTTTCCGCTAGTTAACCGCCTTGTGGTAACCAGTTATTGTGTAAGTGCTACTGGGAGGAACGAATTTTTACGTTCGTGCATTTCCTGCTCCCCAGCTGTTAGGATTGTATGAATGACGTGCTTAAGACTAACACAGTTGTCGAAATTGTTTATTGTTTCCGTGCTATTTCGGCTCTTAGATTGTCGTCATTTAGTACAAGTGAGTAATATCACTGGCAGCCGTGTATGTCATTCATACAACTACTAAATAAACACTTAACTACCGCTGCTACTCATGTACACCTAGTACATGCTTCATAATGCAGATTCGGAGGAGAGTAATGCAATATTATTTCACGATGGAATAGCATCCGTGTGTGAGATGGAAAGAATATATTCAAGACCTTTACGAATGAGAGTACTCTGATGCAGTGATAGAAGAAAATATTGGAGACGATACGCAAGACTTACGAGATCCTGTGTGAGAATCACAGTTCAACAAAGCTGTCGAAAACTGCCGACTAAATATGAGTGAATTCGTGGATAATGTTCCTTTCGAATTTCTGAAATCATTTGGGGAGGGGCGGGGGAGGAGGGGGGTAACCAAACGATTATTCAAATTGGTGTGTAGAATCTATGAGAATGGTGACAGACTACTAGATTTCAGAAAAATTTCAATCACAAAATTCCGAAGACAGCAAGAGCAAACAAATGAGAGAATTGTTGGCAGTCAACAGCTCATGCATCCAAGTTGCTGACAACAATCATATACAGAAGAATGAAAAGAAAAATCAGAGTCCATTAGATGACGATCAGTTAGGCTTTCGGAAAGTAAAGACGCCAAATAGGCAGCTGTGACGTTGCGTTTGAATAATGGAACCAAGACTTGTGAAAAACCAAGTCGGGTTAACAGGAGCTATCGACCTAGAAAAAGCGTTCAACAGTATACAGTGGTGCAAGATGTTGAAAACCCACAGGAAAATATGTGTAACCAATAGATAAAAACGGGTAATATCCTATGTGAACAAAACGAAGAAGGAACAATAAGAATGGTGATTAAAAAGGACGTAAGGCAGGCATGCAGTCTTTCGCCACTACTGTTAACTTTATACATCGACGAAGCAGTGACGGAAATAAAAGAAAGGTTCAATGGTAGGATTAAAATTCAGGGTGAAAGGGTATCAATGATAAGATTCGCTGATGACATTTCTGTTCTCAGTGAATGTGAGAAGCAATGTAGCGAACAGTTTAATGAATGCAGAATATGGTTTTATAGTAAGCCGAAGAAAGACGAAAATACTGAGGGCTAGCAGGAATGAGATTAGTGACAAACTTAACATCGAAATTGGGGACTACGAAGTGAAGGAATTCTGCTACCTTGCAAGCAAAATAAAATATCATTATCCGTTACCGAGTTCCAGAGGTTTGAAGTTACCGTACTTATTCACGTAAAATATGCCCGTAATATTAGGTGGAGGCGTAAATGTAGTTTTAACTGACGTAGTGAATACATGGCAAGAGTTCTAGCGTCATCGCAAGGCTTCTGAGATCACCAAACTAAGTGTTGTAGTCAGCATTTTTTCACCAATAAAAGTCTATGAGGCGCTGTCTATGTATAATGGGCACTTCACGCCTATACAAAAGTGCGCAAACTGGTACTGCAGTGACAAAAAAAAGTGTCTTAACATGTCTGAAAAGGACTTAAAAAGACTGCCAAAGCTTATGTGAAACTGGAAAGACTGCAAATGCAGTCCTCTTCGACTGAGGTGCCCACTAAGCTATTCATTGCCGCAGTATCGATAGCCTCTGTGAATTTCAAGCGTATCTCTTCATTCCTTTGTACTTCCGTATACCATTTCTTTGTGCATTGATTCTTCCTGACTGGTCGCTTGAACTTCAGTTTTTACTGTTTTAAGAGACAAATCATAAGCCAGGGGTTTTCGATTAATTGCGGTCAATGAGAAAAGTAGCCAGAGAGAATGTAAAGCAAACGTTTTTTGCGTTAACCTTATATTATGTGTAATTATTTTGTTGTTTATATATGTCAAAGTATATCAATGCATTGAAGTATATGAATAAACATTCGAAACGTTACTGAGCTATAGAATTCGTTTTATGCACGGAGGGAACCAGCGGAGAAACGCTCCTGTCAGGGCACAAAAAAGGCGAATATGTTTCTCTTTAAAAGACTGACAGAAATATGGGGAACCAGGTGCCTCAATCATTCCGCTTTCCTCGCCAAAAAATTTGACGTGCGAACACGTTCACTCTTTTTTTGTACTGAAAGAGACTGTCAGTGACGGTGGAAGAGAGAGATGACAGTGCCAGTGGGGGAGGGAGAGAGAGAAGACTGGGACAGCGGGAGATAAGAACTGTCCGTGAAAGAGAGGTGAATAAAGACAGTGCCAGGGGGAGCCAAAGAGGGAGGTGGCAGTAAAAGCGGAAGAGAGATGGATGGAGATGGAAGCGGTAGGAACAAAAGAGAGAGGAGACAGTGGAAATGAAAAATAGAGATGGATAGAGAGTATACAGAGGCTTGGGGGTCTGGATCCTTCCACACCGACGAACTAACACAAGAGTGTAGCAGAGGGCGGATTTTGGACCGAAATTTTGGACACGTGGGTGTAAAGAAGAAAATAAGTTTGACCTCCCAGAACTTTTTAGCTCCGTGGCAGCGGGAAAGAAATACAGACGAGGACAGTGTAAGTGAGAGAGGAGACAGTGGCAATGGAATGGAGGGAGAGGAGGAGACAGTGGAAGAGAGACATGTATAGAGGCAGTGAGAGGACAAACGGAGTATGAAGCCTTAACTACAAAGAGGGATGGGTAAAAGGATTTAGAATGTTCTGTGTTAAAAGAACGCAGATATGTCCGCATGCCAGAATTTTTGGCGAGGAAGGCGGAATGAGGATTGATGCAGCTGACTCCCCTCTTTTCTGTCAGTGTCTTTTGGAGAGGAACATATTCGACTTTTTTGTGCTCCGATAGGAGCACTTTTCCGGTGGTGTTTTTAGATCGGAACCCTCTGTTGCACCGATACTCTACAGACGACGGGGAGTTGCTAAGTAGAGGACCTATATAGCGGCTGTGAGAGTAGACCTGCCTTCTGAATGCAGTTCACGTTGAGCGGACTGTCTGTAATCGGGGACTGGACTATGCGGCCTGTGAACTCTGTTGAACCAGTCCAGGTCCAGGACCGTTTCAAGCTGAGGCCGTACACACGTCGTCTATTCACTGTTTCTTCGCAGCACACTTTTGTGCTAAGAAAGTGGGCAAGGGGAACAGCTAGGATAGGACTTGGATCAGTGACGTCGCGTTCTCTTCAGTGATGAGTGGAAAGGACGAGAGGAAGTAGGTTAAGGATTTAAAGCGCCGTCGACGTCGAGGTTGTTATGGACAGAAGACAAGCCCAGACTGGGGGAGGATATCGGCCGTGCTGTTTGACAGGAACCGCCCCCTCCTATGCCTGAAGCAGCTGAGGGACGTGATGGTAATTTCAAACGAACCGTACATTTTGAAAGGGACTTAACCCAACCGATACAAATATGTGGAAAGTTGAAAAAAATGGGAAATTTATGTAATAATTGCATATGGGCATCTTTATCGACATTGTTGTGCTATACAGAGTTTCCCGCAAAGGGGTTTTATATAGTTTGAACTTTAATAACTCGGGCAAAAATAACAAAAACTATGAATTTTTAATACACCGGGAGTTTGAATACTTGCCAACATCCCATACCTAGGCCCCATAACACGAAAAATTGCTAACCTAGTAATAAGTTAGGACACTTACTAGTCTACAAATTAAAAAGGATAACCAAAAATCCAAGAGCAGTTTATCTTCCACCGTTCTTCAAACACTTTCCATACTGTAGTGAGCGAACAGCCGGCAATCCAGGTATAGATTTTCCGTGGGTTTTCAAACTCACAGAAGTCCAAACGCGGGATGGTGCTATTGAGAAGGACCGTTTCCAAGATGCTCTGTCCCAAAGTCACTTACGTCAGCAGATTTCCCCATTTGCGCCCTTATCGTCGCCCCCTTTCCCGAGTTGTTCATCGTCTCTAATGACATCGACATCGATAGCGTCCTCCCTTGTTTCTTTTAGCTTCCTGACATTTAACACAATTATCCGACCACATTTTTGACCGACAGTGTTCCCACAGAAAAGACAAATCAACTGCAGAGCTGTATTTATTCACCTTCGATTCTGGAGCCGAGCGATGTGAGGCAGTGGTTAAGAGTCTGGCCTCACATTAGGGAGTACCGCGGTACAAACCCCCATCCAGCCATCCTGGTATAGAAATTCCGTGTTTTTCCTGAATATCGTTCTTGTGCAACACATTAGCTCTTTATTCCCATGAAGTAATAAGTGCTGTCGACAAGGGATCAGATCGATTCCATATTCCTAGATTTTCAGAAGGCTTAGGCTACCGTTCCTCACAAGCGACTATTAATCAAATTGCGTGTATATGGAGTATCGTCTCAGTTGTGTGACTGTATTCGTGGTTTCGTCTCAGAGAGATCACAGTTCGTAGTGATAGACGGTAAATTATCGAGTAGAACAGAAGTGATATCTAGCGTTCCGCAAGGTAGTATCATATGCCCCCTGCTGTTCCTGATTTACATAAATGATCTAGGTGATAATCTGAGCAGCCCCCTTAGATTGTTTGCAGATGACGCTGTAATTTACCATCTAGTAAAATTACCAGACGATCAATTCCAATTACAAAATGATCTAGAGAGAATTTCTGTGTGCTGCGAAAAGTGGCAGTTGGCACTAAACAAAGAAAAGTGCGAGGTCATCCACATGGGTACTAAAAGAAATCTGATAAATTTTGGGTATACGATACATCACACAAATCTAATGGCTGTGTCAATACGACTAAATAACTAGGAATTACAATTACGAGCAACTTAAATTGGAAAGACCACATAGATAATATTGTGCGGAAGGCGAAACAAAGACCGCGCTTTGTTGGCAGAACACTTAGAAGATGCGACAAACCCACTAAAGAGACAGCCTACATTACACTTGTCCGTCCTCTGCTGGAATATTGCAGCGCGGTGTGGTATCCTTATCAGGTAGGATTGACGGAGGACATCGAAAAAGTACAAAGTAGGCAGCTCGTTTCGTGTTATCGCGCAGTGCAGATGAGTGTCACTGATATAACACGCGAGTTGGGGTGGCAGTCACAGAAACAAAAGCGATTTTCTTTGCGGCGAGATCTAATTATGAAATTTCAATGGCCAACTTTCTCTTCCGAATGCGAAAATATTATGTTGACACCCCCTCCGTAGGGAGAAACGATCATAATAATACGAGGCGTGTTTTTTTAAATAAGTACCGTTTTGAAATTAAAAAAAGACGTGCTAAGATATCTCAATTTTATTTTTACATGAAAGCCAGTACCTTAATCTACTTTTCGACATAATTTCCGTCAATATTGAGGCACTTGTCATAACGTTGTACCAGTTTTTGAATACCCTCCTCATAGAAGTCTGCCGCCTGACTTGTTAACCACTGTATCATCACAGATTTGACTTCGTCATCGTCTTGAAGAAGCTGACCGCCCAGGTGTTTCTTAAAGTGCAGGAACAGATGGTAGTCACTGAGCGCAAGATCGGGGCTCTACGGAGGGTGATCTAGAGTTTGCCATCGAAGAGATGTGATGAGATACTTGGTCTGATTCGCCACATGCGGACGGGGTCTTGCAGCAAAACGATGCCCTTGCTCAACTTCCATGGACTGTTGCTTTGATACGAGTGTGACGTAGGCCTCCCATGTTTCATCGCCCGTAACAGTTTGGCTTAAGAAATCATCACAGTCGTTGTGGTACCGCTCAAGGAAGGTCATTGGACTGTCTAAACGTTTGGTTTTGTGCACATCCGTCAACATTTTCGCTACCCAATGAGCGCACAATTTTCGGTAATTAAAGTGCTCGGTCACAATACCATACAAAACACTACGAGAAATATTAGGAAAGTCACCCCGCAAGGAGTAAATCGTAAAGCGTCTGTTTTCTCTCACCTTATTGTCCACTTCCTGCACCAAACTTTCATTAACGACCGAAGGAGGCTCACACCATTGTTCATCATGCACATTTGTGCGGCCATCTTTAAATGCTCTCACCCAATTTCTTACCATTTCATCACTCATGATGTTTTCTCCGTAGATTAAGATACAGGCTTTCATATAAAAATAAAATTATTGCGGTATCTTAGGAAGTCTTTTTTTAATTTCAAAACGGTACTTACTTAAAAAACACGCCTCGTAGAATAAGAGAGATCAGAGGTCGAATGGAAAGACTGAGGTGTTCCTTTTTCCCACGCGCCATTCGAGAGCGGAATGGTAGAGAAGTAGTATAAAAATGGTGCGATGAACACTCTGCCAGACACTTAAGTGTGAATTGCAGAGTAACCATGTAGATGTAGAATCACAGAAGGCCAAAGGCAGGATGGTGCCTTTGACAAGGACGCGGCAGATTCCTTTCCTCATCATTCCCCATTGCGAGCGTGTGCTCCGTGTCTAATGAACTCATCGCCGGCGGATCTTTAAACCGCAATCTACTTTCCTTCCAGAGTCCCGGTGGGCTGCTGGAGACCTGGTCGAGATGAGGGGCCGTGCGGCAGTGTGGAGGAACGCGGGCCGCGCTGTTTTGCCGGGCTACAGGAAGCGCTGGTAGCGACGTAAACTCTTCGCTCGTCGGCCCGTCACTGCTGCGGTTTCCTAAATCAATAGCAGGCGACTGGAAACGCGCCAATATTTCACGCAGCCCGTCTTTCGGCGCCACGACTTTTGGAGGTCGGACGAAATCCGTCGAACCTCTGTTTGCTTTACAGCTTCTGCTGCGTCGTTATCGCCTCCCCGCATCTTCCCCAGGACAAAATGTGGACGCACTGCGAGTTTTGAGAGTGAATGTGTGTCTGCATTCTCATCAACAGCTGAAAGTTTTTAAACAACTAGTTGGATTCTATATAAAGTGCATAAAAGCTTGCAGTTAACTGGAGGATACCGGACAACAAATTCGTCTCCGTGGGAGACACCACACTAATACCGTCTGACATCTATATAAGCTTCTGGTACCACTAACTGATCCCCCCTTCCCTGTTTCACTCGCGAATGGCGCGTGGTAAGAATGGTTGTCGGTGAACCTCTGTATTAGCTCCAATTTCTCGAATTCGTTGTACTCATTTCGCGAGAGATATGTGGGAGGAAATTATATGTAGTATGAGTGTTGCCGGAAAGTGCTCACTGGAAATTTCAATTGCAAGCCTCTCCGTGATACACAACGCCTCTCTTGTAACTTCTGCCTCTAGAGTTTGTGAGCATCTCTGTAACGCTCCCGCGCCGACTAAACGATCCTGCTACGAAACGCACTCCTCTTGGTTGGATCTTCCTTATCTCTTGTATAAGTCCTACCTGATAAGGATCCTAAAATGATGAACAATAATCCCTCGAACAAGTGCCTTGTAAGCCACTTCCTTCGTGGATGTGTTACATTTCCTTAAGATTCTTCGTATGAATCTGTCTGGCATCTGATTTTCATATTATTTGTTTTATGATCAGGATAAAGTTGTGGAAAGGGGCCAAGTTATACAAGAACACACAACTTTATTCCTCGAAACCAATGCACAGTTTTCTCTTCAAAACAAGGATCAACTCACGGCTGAGGACCCAAAAAGTTTCTCCAAAATAGGTTTAAATAATTCCTTCTAAAATACAAGGATTTAGAGGAACGGCAGAAAGCCTTACTTAAGTAAAATTGCAATATCTTCTCGTCTAAAGGCCGAAATAATATTTCAGATCAGCTAAGGAAATTCTTTAATAGCCAAGCATTTACAATTTCGGCTAAAGGCCATATTAAGGAAAATTCAAATTAATTTCTCGGCTGAGAGCCCAATAATTTTTTAACATAATAAAAGAGAAGCTTTAAAGATAAGCATTTACACAGTACAACAGGAAACCATCTTAAGAAAACTTGAAGTATCTTGACGGCTGAAGGCCCAAACAATTACTCAATATAATTAAAGACAACCTTGAGATAAACATTTACACAGTACGGCTGAAGGGCATTTTAAGAATTCAAGATAATTAAGGAGAAACCTTGCAGACAAGGATTTACATATTACGGCTGAAATCCATAGATTTTGAAACAAACGCGGCTGAAGGCCTCGATATACACTCCTGGAAATTGAAATAAGAACACCGTGAATTCATTGTCCCAGGAAGGGGAAACTTTATTGACACATTCCTGGGGTCAGATACATCACATGATCACACTGACAGAACCACAGGCACATAGACACAGGCAACAGAGCATGCACAATGTCGGCACTAGTACAGTGTATATCCACCTTTCGCAGCAATGCAGGCTGCTATTCTCCCATGGAGACGATCGTAGAGATGCTGGATGTAGTCCTGTGGAACGGCTTGCCATGCCATTTCCACCTGGCGCCTCAGTTGGACCAGCGTTCGTGCTGGACGTGCAGACCGCGTGAGACGACGCTTCATCCAGTCCCAAACATGCTCAATGGGGGACAGATCCGGAGATCTTGCTGGCCAGGGTAGTTGACTTACACCTTCTAGAGCACGTTGGGTGGCACGGGATACATGCGGACGTGCATTGTCCTGTTGGAACAGCAAGTTCCCTTGCCGGTCTAGGAATGGTAGAACGATGGGTTCGATGACGGTTTGGATGTACCGTGCACTATTCAGTGTCCCCTCGACGATCACCAGTGGTGTACGGCCAGTGTAGGAGATCGCTCCCCACACCATGATGCCGGGTGTTGGCCCTGTGTGCCTCGGTCGTATGCAGTCCTGATTGTGGCGCTCACCTCCACGGCGCCAAACACGCATACGACCATCATTGGCACCAAGGCAGAAGCGACTCTCATCGCTGAAGACGACACGTCTCCATTCGTCCCTCCATTCACGCCTGTCGCGACACCACTGGAGGCGGGCTGCACGATGTTGGGGCGTGAGCGGAAGACGGCCTAACGGTGTGCGGGACCGTAGCCCAGCTTCATGGAGACGGTTGCGAATGGTCCTCGCCGATACCCCAGGAGCAACAGTGTCCCTAATTTGCTGGGAAGTGGCGGTGCGGTCCCCTACGGCACTGCGTAGGATCCTACGGTCTTGGCGTGCACCCGTGCGTCGCTGCGGTCCGGTCCCAGGTCGACGGGCACGTGCACCTTCCGCCGACCACTGGCGACAACATCGATGTACTGTGGAGACCTCACGCCCCACGTGTTGAGCAATTCGGCGGTACGTCCACCCGGCCTCCCGCATGCCCACTATACGCCCTCGCTCAAAGTCCGTCAACTGCACATACGGTTCACGTCCACGCTGTCGCGGCATGCTATCAGTGTTAAAGACTGCGATGGAGCTCCGTATGCCACTGCAAACTGGCTGACACTGACGGCGGCGGTGCACAAATGCTGCGCAGCTAGCGCCATTCGACGGCCAACACCGCGGTTCCTGGTGTGTCCGCTGTGCCGTGCGTGTGATCATTGCTTGTTCAGCCCTCTCGCAGTGTCCGGAGCAAGTATGGTGGGTCTGACACACCGGTGTCAATGTGTTCTTTTTTCCATTTCCAGGAGTGTAGAACAACAAGAATTTTAAATAAAACACGGCTGAAGGCCTAATCTTAAAATACTTGACATGAGGTTCGACTGATGGCCATGTACTAAACATAGAACAGACAAAATTAATACACGGCTGAAGGCCTGGCACAGTACCTGTGACCAAATAAAATGACAATCACAAACAACAAACAGTGGTGCTCAGAAGTGTTCCAAGGGTCGGCCTGGGGAAGAAACTCTAACATAAGCTTAGGTGAGACAGGCAGCCAAACGTAATATTAAATAATCGGATGGCAACACGACCTAGGGACGGCTGAAGGAGCAACCAACAACGTAATCAATTTCCTTCCACCTAACCAACTGCACAACAACCGCAAATGTCAGCGAGAGAGAAGATACCAGGAGCACAACGTCTTCAAATATCGGCGTCTAAATATAGCCAAGGCACAATAACAACTAAAAATATGAACAAGCATCAAGGCAGTGGAACTACACGCCATGCCGGACAGCATCAACACG
The DNA here is from genome assembly GCF_021461395.2 of Schistocerca americana. Lineage (NCBI taxonomy): Eukaryota > Metazoa > Arthropoda > Insecta > Orthoptera > Acrididae > Schistocerca > Schistocerca americana. The sequence continues at coordinate 365,703,867 of NC_060124.1, read as the reverse complement.
GCGAGGAAACACACACACACACACACACACACACACACACACACACACACACACACACACACACACACGCTATTCTCTGTCACAAGCGACCGACTGGCTACTCCATTACGCAGACAGCATTAATGTGCTCAGTGGAAAGCACAGAAGCTACACACAGTTCCACGTAAACACTTGCACCAAGAACTCCGACAATCCTAAAAACCAATCACCGTGGAACAAGAAGGAAAAATGACAAGTCGACACACAGACCACACACACAGTTTCCATAAGTGTCGGCGACCGAATACACGTCGTCGGATGAGACGACCGACCGACCGAGCGACCAACCAAGGTCGTCCCCACTCAAGTTATGAGCGCTGAAGACGACACGTCTCCATTCGTCCCTCCATTCACGCCTGTCGCGACACCACTGGGGGCGGGCTGCACGATGTTGGGGCGTGAGCGGAAGATGGCCTAACGGTGTGCGGGACCGTAGCCCAGCTTCATGGAGACGGTTGCGAATGGTCCTCGCCGATACCCCAGGAGCAACAGTGTCCCTAATTTGCTGGGAAGTGGCGGTGCGGTCCCCTACGGCACTGCGTAGGATCCTACGGTCTTGGCGTGCATCCGTGCGTCGCTGCGGTCCGGTCCCAGGTCGACGGGCACGTGCACCTTCCGCCGACCACTGGCGACAACATCGATGTACTGTGGAGACCTCACGCCCCACGTGTTGAGCAATTCGGCGGTACGTCCACCCGGCCTCCCGCATGCCCACTATACGCCCTCGCTCAAAGTCCGTCAACTGCACATACGGTTCACGTCCACGCTGTCGCGGCATGCTACCAGTGTTAAAGACTGCGATGGAGCTCCGTATGCCACGGCAAACTGGCTGACACTGACGGCGGCGGTGCACAAATGCTGCGCAGCTAGCGCCATTCGACGGCCAACACCGCGGTTCCTGGTGTGTCCGCTGTGCCGTGCGTGTGATCATTGCTTGTACAGCCCTCTCGCAGTGTCCGGAGCAAGTATGGTGGGTCTGACACACCGGTGTCAATGTGTTCTTTTTTCCATTTCCAGGAGTGTAGTTCCCGGGAACGAGGAACGATCGGTTCATAGTTCACTAGTTCACTTCGGTCGCGGCGGTCACTTCGGCAGTTCTCGTTCCAGCCTCGGCCGCGTGCTCGTCTCAGTCTCGGTCTCCCTCGGCCGCACCCGTCGTTCTTCGCATGACCACCTGTCTCAGTTCCACTGCCGACTGCTCCTAGTTGGTTCAGTATCCAGTTGTTCGTTTCGTTCACTGCGCTCGCCTATTTTACATGTGTTCCAAAGTGTTCTTGCACTTGGTTCTGGCTATTCGGCGTCCACGACCGGTAATCAAAAAGTATTTTATAGTTACGTAAATTACATAAAAATTACGTTGTATATAATAGGTACGTCTTTTCAGGTAACAAAAGGGCATATCAGCTCACTTCATTACATCGATGAACAGCAGAAGACATACTTAAAACAAGCAAGGTTTTTTTTGGTATTCATATATTTTTTGGTTTCATCTACTTGATTTAGCAGCTAAATTTCAATAATTTGCTTAATTTTTAGTGTAAGAGAATTCATATAAAACGATTTTCGTGTATATTTAATATACAAAACATTACATTTAGGAAGGCTCTAATTATTTTTAAGTTTGGTTGTTTCCAATTTGCATTACCTGCTAGTTTGATTTCTTTGGGAAAAAAAGTGGGTTGTGGGTCATTTTGGCTCGGTAGGAAAAGCGGTGCCTCTCCATTTGAGAAGACATAGATTGCCATAAAATCGTATTTACTTATTATCTCAAAAACATTTGTTCAGGAGGAGCTTTCAAACCAAAAACTTTATTACTGCGAACTTTATTATTATTATTATTGCTGCATTAACTTTAATAATGCAACATAAAAATCTAATTTTTACTAAGCGTGTGACGAAAGTATGATAAAACCACATTTTATTTTATGCTTCCATAAAGTCTCTACTTCGCCTATGAACTCAGAGACAACGTGAAGTGTTTATAGGGTGTAAACGATTATTGTTTACAACGTAGCATAGCTACGTAGTGGAAGACGAAACGAAGAATTTTATACAAGACACTTGTGGTCTATTAAGTTGGGAAACAGTCACCAACAGGTTTACAAGACCACATGAGCTATAACCCATGCGCGTCGCGTGAGATTTTCATGTTCTCTTCCCCAGCTCTCTACATATCGTCATCGATTGTTTCGCAATTGTTGTTTGCATTAGCTTGTTATTTCTTCACTGCCTAATTATTACATGTTTGTCTGTTTGTTGTATCTGCTCGTAACGAGCAACACATCGTCCGTAATTGGCGAGCAGTCTGTACTCGGGGCCGGTTTTCCGTGCGCCATCCTATATTATTTCCCTGCGATCAGCCACACAAGGCTACAGTTGGCTAAACAAGAGGTTCTGCAGAATCACAGAAATTACTTCTAAAAGTGTGTAAGAATTCTGTAATGAACAAAAACTCTGTGCTCCAGAGGGAGGCAAGTGCCCCCTCTTGGTGTCCTCCATCCTTCAGTCACCTACACTACTAGTTTTAGTTTTTCATAAGAACCATATACCAAGCACAAATGAACGGTGAACGAGTAAAAATGAACGGTTCCCAAAAGAGAACGATCAGTAGTGAACTAGTTCCCAAGGATGAACGAGTCTGCCCATCTAGCTCGGACCCAACCATGCAGAGGTAGCTCTTGCCCATTAGCGACGACATCTCTGCACAAGGAAGGAACCGACCCAAGATGACCAACTGACGAGGCCCAGTAACGGTCAAAAAACCAAATACACGTCGCCCGATGGGACGGCAAACCAACGGGCGTTCCCGCTCCAGTCTGCTTCCGTCGGACAGTGCATGTGTATCATGCGCTCCGTCCCCGACTCACGACGACCCGGAAATACTAGCGGTCGCTTCAGAGAGAGTACGACAGTGCACTTATCGATAAGCGCTGCTGCTGCTGCCACCCACGAGCAAGCAAACCATAAACTTAGTGACGCCAATAAATCGAATAAGAAAGGAGGCGACAGTACCATAAAAACAAGATGACGAGCAATAAACGGCATGAGCGCGAGCCGCGCACGGCTCATAGTTACTCGTAGATATTTTACGGTAGATACTGTTTCTCGTGATTATTCATCAATAGCGTAGCTGCACAGTAGCGGATATCTTCTCCTATGTATGCGCAATATGTTATATTTATTTACGTTTGGGTTCAACTGCCATAGCCTGCACCATTCATTAGTCTTCCGTATATCTGTACGTATCTTTACCGTTTTCTGGTGTTGCTACTTTATAGAGACAGCCGCATTATTTGCGAACAGTTTTGAAGAACTTCGGACGCTTTCTACTAGACTATTTGTATACTTTTTAAGCAGTAACTGTCCTATCATACTTCCTTGGGATATTCCGGAAATTGCCTTTACATCTGCCGATTTTGTTCCGTTAACCCTGTGGTGCATGAATTTCACTGCAGTGGACAACTTTTAATGGTCAGTTCTCTGGCGGTTTCATTCAGTTAACGAGGCTGCAAATGCATGCAGAACACAACACCCGTAGGGTGTGCCCACTGCAGTGAACTATGTGCATTTGCAGTCTCAGGACTGATTGAAAATGCCAAAGAAGCGATCATTAACAGCTGTCCACTGTAGTGGACACTATGCGCCACAGGGTTAAGAGTGAAGTGTTGTTTTCTATCTGCAAAGAAGTCTTCAATTCAGTCGCAAATCTCGTCCGGTTTAGCTCAAGGAACACGCGCTCGACCTGGGCGCCGTTGGTTACAGCTCTATGGATCTCACGGAGGAGCAGAGTGAGCTGTGTCACAAGATATATGTTTGCGGAATCCATGTTGATTTTTATAGAAGAGATTTTCGTTCTCCAAAAAAATTTATAATTCTTGAGCGTAAAAATGTTCCCTAATTCTAGACGTCAACGATACAGGGCTATAATTAAGTGGTCCCTCCTGGCGGGGTCAGGGATTTTCTCTGCTTCGTGATGACTGGGTGTTGTGTGCTGTCCTTAGGTTAGTTAGGTTTAAGTAGTTCTAAGTTCTAGGGGACTGATGACCATAGATGTTAAGTCCCATACTGCTCAGAGCCATTTGAACCATTTTTTATAATTAAGTCCATCTGTCCTACGACTCTTCCTGAAAACGGGAATGACCTGCGCTTATTTTCCAGTCGCTTGGTACCCTTTGTTGCTCCAGCTACCTACGATAAAACGATACTAGGAGGAGAGAAAGTTATTCCGCGTAATCTCTGTAGAGTCTTACTGGCATCTTGCCTGATTCTGATGTCTTCCCACTAACTCCATCTCTAAAATTGATGATGCCTTCAGTTCGGCAGGCCGCTGCGACCGAGCGGTTCTAGGCGCTTCAGTCCGTAACCGCGCCGCTGCCACGGTCGCAGGTTCGAATCCTGCCTCGGGCATGGATGTGTGTGGTGTCCTTAGGTTAGTTAGGTTTAAGCAGTTCTAAGTCTAGGGGACTGATGACCTCAGATGTTAAGTCCCGTAGTGTTTAAAGCCATTTAAACCTTCAGTTCGGCGAAGAAAAGTGTCTCGAAGTTTTTTCAGGTGTGCCTTATGCAGCTGAAGCCACTCATTAATTAATAGATTACTTGTAGCTCACAGATGGCAGGTATTTTGATTACTAAGTTTCATCCTATGCAGTGTTCGATTTGTGCTTTTACCAGTGGGGGGATGTCTTAGGGGGTTAGTATAATTATATATGTTACTAGCTTGGACCGTGACGTTACCCATGGTTAAACAGTTATTTATAAATAGATGTTAGTGCCGAAACTCACTATTCACGCGTAAGCGCTATTAGAAAAGCCATCCCTTGTTATATCTTTAAAAGTACATTATAGGTAAAGCTTATTTACAAAATCATCTACATACAGCTATACGAGGGGAATTCAAAAAGTAAAGGCGCATTTGTGAAAAGCTGTACTTATTCTGATGATAGAAAACTGAAACATGCGTTATTTTTCTACGTAACCTCCCTGGACTTCAATGCAGTTTTCCCAACGTTTTACGAGTTTTTTTATTTCTTCAGAAAATACGTTTATCGGTTTGAAATGCTTACCTACTACATAACACTTTTTCAAAATTAATAAGCAAACATATTAATAGTAACACTGTATTAACAACTTTGAGTGTTCGGCTCCACAAATTTAAATTATATGTAAAGTTTTACTTCAGTGCGTGGGAAATAAACATCCCAGGTTGGGATGCATAAACTAAAACCAGAGGAGGGGACGGTCTGATACAGAGGGGGGAAATCCTCCCCCCCCCCCCCCATCTCCCCCTGCAAATCGCACACTGATCCTATGTTCCAGAGATTCCTGACATCTTCTACTGGATCGAGATATTTAACGGGTCAGGCGAGGTGCTGTACACTGTCTGAGAGTTCGTAAACCAGAAACGTACAGGGGTTTTACAAGAAGCACTGCAAGAGAGATATGCTTGTACATCAATCCAGATGCCAGCCAAACCTGCAGATTGCGCTGTTGTATTCCACCGCGAGCGGCACCTGTGCGATGTCCTCAATATGTTGTCAGTCTTCATCAGACCAGTATTCTGTGTAGCTGTCAGTGCATTACGTGGGAGCTAAGTGAGTTCGGACGTGGCGAACTGTCGTACGTGGGTGCTTCCGTAACCAAGGTAGCCGAGGTGTTCGACGTTTGGCGCTGTATCGGAAATTTATATCGCATACAGAGAATGCTGAACTTGGTTAGTAATGATATCTGACGGACTTGTAGTTACTGCAGTAATTTCATGTGTGAACGCATTTGCAAATCTGGAATTTATATTTGTTTTCTGTCTGTAGCATTTAGTTATAACGCCAGACTGATCCACGGGATATAAGAATGGAAAGCATTGAACTGTTCATGGACTTTACATGCGGCCAAAACTTGCTAAGTTTTTTCTGTGAACGGTACGACATACGTTGGCATAGGCAGCAACGGAAGGGATTTTAGCGTGCGGCGTCTTTGTTTAACTGCTGGCATCTGAATCTCAACAAGTGTACCCACTTGAGATTTCCAGAGGGCTCATTGTAGTACGGAGGGCTCGTGTGAGGGGAGAAACGACACGAGGGGCAGACACACATGTTGAGGGGTCTTGACAGACCGGGGAAATGCAGTCGCGAAGCGAAGTGAGGTTGCAACACGAAACAGAATCACCGTTCTCTCGCCGAGAATAAAAGTCTGGAATCCTGTCACCACGTAGCCTTTGACGACGGATTAGTTGTATTAGATGTTCACGGTATATTTGCCGCGTTAATGCCTTATGAAGATCAAAGCTCTCCACTGTATCCACCATGATTTTCGCCAGGAAAGCAATTGACTGTCGACGAGGTAGTGGAAACACACAGATGTGTTTAATAACCGTTTCACAACGAAATATCGAACATAAACGGCACAACACGTACATAAATCGAGAAAAATCTGCTTTTGCGGGACACAGTTTCAAAAATGGTTCAAATGGCTCTAAGCACTATGGGACTTAACATCTGAGGTCATCAGTCCCCTAGACTTAGAACTACTTAAACCCAACTAACCTAAGGACATCACAAACATCCATGCCCGAGGCAGGATTCGAACCTGCGACCGTAGCAGCAACGCGGTTCCGGACTGAAGCGCCTAGAACTGCATGGCCACAGCGGCCGGCCGACAGAGTTTCACTAATAAGCATAAGATCCTGTTTGGGAAGACAAGGATTCTTGCCCAAACACCAAAACGGCTTTAGGAAGTATAATGTATGTTTTTTTTTTTTTTTTTTTTTAAGTCGGTCATTCCCAACTCATGGTAGTAGGACTGGCTGTTGTAGGACTTCGTTCTTCTCAGCCAGACTTTCCAACAGGCTGGTAGTGGAGCCGGGGAATCCCTATTGGGGATCTTTGGGAGCAGATTTCCAGTTCAGGTTTCTCCTTGTGGGTAAGGCAAATCTCCCTACAACGTTGGTCAGACTAGAGGATTGCAATTATTTCTGCGACAATGTGGTCCATTGCCCGAGACAAAAATTAAAATTTTTTATTCATATTATTTCGAATATTCACTTTTAAAAGGCCGGCCGGAGTGGCCGTGCGGTTCTAGGCGCTACAGTCTGGAACCGAGCGACCGCTCCGATCGCAGGTTCGAATCCTGCGTCGGGCATGGATGTGTTCTAAGTTCGAAGCGACTGATGATCTCAGAAGTTAAGTCGCATAGTGCTCAGAGCCATTTGAATCACTTTTAAAAGAGCGTTTGAGCTTCAGCATTTTTTTCCCTTTTGCTTCATTCTTCCTACATTTTCTTCATAAGCTCACTGTGTTGTCTCTTGTGTTCTCATTACCATTTGTTTCCTGTTCTCTTTTCCGTGTGTTTTTAAGTATCTGTATATACATTTCTTTATTTCTGACCACTTGTTGACTGCTTATATTATCTTGTGTGAGTCATACTTCTTTACTATCTTCCATTTCATTCGTCTATTCTTTTTGTTAATGTTTGCTATCTCGATGATCTGCCGTGTGAGCCTGTTCTTGTTCATCGGATATGTCGACAGAATTTCATATTTTTACTAAAAGTGTTCGTTATCGTTTCTGTCTGTTTGTAGATGACTCTCAACTGCCTCTTCAGCCAAAATTTCTTCACAAAAACTGGTCCATATATTTTCCTTAAGAATATGCTTTTCGTGCTTTTCAATCTTACTTTTATTTCACGATGGACCACCGTATAGTTTCGCAGCGCGGAGTGCTTTTGGTAGAAGATTGTATTTTAATGTCTTAGTTTGGCATTGAGAGAGACAGAATTTTTTTGGAGTGACTCCACGTAATCTGAGGTGCTTTTTGTAAGTTTGAGATTCTTTCTTGACGACTGTTGTGTTCATTCCTGATGGTTGAGTACTCTCTCCTAAAAGATGCGTTGCTTGTGACATTTCCCTTACCGAGATGTGAGTGAATTCAAAGTTGTATGAGTGTGTATTTTTAAACATCTTTTTCAGCTTTCCTCAACCTTCCAGTATTCCGGACCCAATTTTAGTCATAATTTTCACCACCCTCCTCCCGTCCGCTCCCTTTCATCATACGATAATATAGGGTAAAACAAAAATAGACGGCCATGATTTTTTCTGATTCCAATATCAGACCCTAATACAAATAACTTATTCCAAAACAAAACAAAACAAAAATACAGTATTCTGTACGTACAGAACAGTACTGATCCATTACAACGGTGGTTCGATGTGGCGACCACCGATGTTGTTTCGGACTTGTTTCTATGAAGCATGTGCTGGTACACACTCTCCAGCCCACCTGGTGTCTCCTCAATTTTTAGTGCATCGGGCCAGAACTCGTGCCAACAGGCCTTCCTCTGGCGCTACAGGAGTCTCGTACGTAAATTAAACGTTGCATACAACCCACAGGTAGTAGTCCATATGAGTTACATCCGGCGATCGCGGCGGTCATGCTGTTAGACCACTCTGCCTATCCATCTTTCACCATATCGTCTGTTGAGAAATGAGGTGGTGCACTGTCATGCTGAAACTACATTTCCTGACTGACATTCAGTGGCGCAACTTGCAACAATGGGTCCCATATGTTTTGTAGGAAGATCAAGTGTGCAGGACCAGTTAGCTTGAGTGGAAGCGGAAGTGGACACTTCGAACAGAAACGGTACGTGGGTTCCTATTCAAAATATTATGTACTCACTCCGTCTACAAGTCGTAGACACACTGTATGTACTTGCTTAGTTTGGCCCAGAAAGAGCTGCCGACTACCAAGTGACTTTCAACTGACCAATGGCAAAATGTGACTGTCGGCAATCTACACACAAAACGTTGTCGCTGCTTTCTATATTCAGGGCTTTACTACTATCAGCTAGCAGGCAGCACTATAAAGCTGGTAGGTAGAGAACCACACCTGTTGTCCATCTCCCCCATATGGCTATCTTATCCTGTATTACCATATACGGTACATTGACGCTGCTGCTACAAACTACCAAGAATAAGTAAATTTATTGCCCTTTTGCAACACTGATCCTCTACACAGACGAAACCAGAATCGATGGCTCTCTATAGCCCGCTGTCATGCGAAAATACTCCCGAAGGTCTCACCTGCCGAAGGCGGTATTCATAGACTTCAAGGCAAGTGGCGAATGAAGACAGTTTTAGTAAGAAAGCACTATTTGAATTTTGGGCAACAGTGGACTGATGCTTTATGCAATGAAAACAAGCGAATTTCGTGTATTATTACTATTTTTTAGCAGCTTACCTTTTCGATACCCCATTTTCCGCGTTGGCCGCATTGTAGAGAAAATATATATCTCAGCTAAACATAGAAAAAGAACTCAGAGTGTCTATACCTAATACGAAGTTCTCCATCGTAATTCTGCTCTGCAAGCCAGAGGCTAGGGAGTCACTAATAGTTACAAAACTTGTTTTTAATTTAGTATTGGAAAGTTAATTATTAAATGCATTGTGGAATACTCATACAGTCCTATTTATAAACACTACAAAACAGGATTTGAATTTTATATTATGCCAGAATGTATTTTGCATTTGTTTTCTTTTGGTAACTTAATTAATTTTGGAATTAATATTTTTTTCATTTCGATAAGCTCTCGCAATCCCCCTCCCACACACACACACACACACACACACACACACACACACACACACACACACCATTTAGTGTTATCACGCCTCCATAGTGGGGAACGCACCACAGGGCCTTAGAAACGCTGCTGTACTCCAAGGAACAGAGCAAGCTGTTTTGAGTTCCGGTCGTCGTAAGCATGGCGGTAGAGGGGGGGAGAGAATCGCAACTGCGATGTGTGGGAGGGAACTTAAATTTAGGCATTCGCCTGATGACCAAAGGAAACCTCCAGAAAACCTAGGTCATTGGTCGGAATCGTGAGATTGCAACTACTACTACTTGGACAACTCTGTGTGTGTGTGTGTGTGTGTGTGTGTGTGTGTGTGTGTGTGTGTGAGAGAGAGAGAGAGAGAGAGAGCGAGGGGGAGGGAGAGAGAGAGAGAGAGAGAGAGAGAGAGAGAGAGAGAGAGAGAGAGAGAGAGAGAGAGAGACGATATAAATGATAAATGACGTTTCACCGTTGGCTTCATTGTAATATCTGCTCGCGGTTGGCACTACTCATAGAACAACAATATCTGTGGAATTAGCTTCTATTTTCACACAACAAATTATTGTCGCCACCATACATTCCCTCCAGTCATGTGATTTTTTACTTCTTACCTAAGAAAAAAAATTGTTCCTACTTTCGCGTATTTCGATTTGCATCCGAAGCAGCATCAATTATGCGTCCTTGCTGTTACTAAATAATAAATGTGGGAAACAGTACAAACACTTGTAGCATTACAGTTTTGGTATATTGCTCAAAATGTAAACAACAGTATGTTACCTAAAGTGACGTGACATTTCCCGTCTGATGTTGACGACACGTGCAGCACGCTATGCTGACTCCATAGATATTCCTACTCTATAACGCCACAGTCTACCACAATAGTTGCGACTATGGTCTACGGTCACGACATTGTCTGCTTTTTCTGTTACAGCGACAGCAGCACGCCAAGTGGTCAGCAAGCGACACTACTGAATAGAATATTAGTGCGAATACTATTGTTTATATTGATTTGTAACGTAGTTTATGCAATATGGAGCATACACAGTGCAATAAAAATCGACAATAACTAAAACATGACAGCACATGTGTCATTCTTCTGTATTTTAAGGACCCTGGAAGGAATAAAATGTCAACTTACATGACATTTTATTTCCTATTCTCTTGTAACGTGCAACTATTTACCGAGGAATGTCGTTCTCCTTTAACAATAAAAAAATTGCTAGTAAACACCAGAAGATCTGACCTTTCACATATGTCTATCCAACAACGCGAAGTTTTGTTCGCTACACATTCATCAAATCAGTGAATGTGGAACGTGGGAAACCTGTGAAGAACGAAATATCAAAAATATTTCACGTTCAAAATGAGCCATCATACTTGTAGCTAAAACGAAAGCCACACAGACGTGATAATAAAATGTAAAAAGAAAAAACTGTATCGCAGTGCAGAAGCAGCCCATTCCACAATAGTTGCTGCAGCTGAACCTTAAATGGCAAGAATCTTCAACATATTCATTTTTGAAGCTAAAGTGGTTACATTTAGAACAATATTCATGTATCAGAAAGTAGAGTGAAGTGAAAGAATGAACGAATCATTCGACTCCGTAACAAATTTTTGTGTGTCAAGGAGAATCCGTCTCATAATAAGAACCGACAACAGGAATTTATGCTTCTCAACCATGAAATGTGTGTTTATATTCTCTTACCTTCAGTGGTGTAAGCTGCAATTACACAGGTAATCTAAAGTATTTCTTCATGAGTAAGTTTTAGTTTATGTCATTGAATCAGTAATATTTGGCTGTTTTTACATTTCTTTCAAAATAATGTACGCCCCTTGGTAATTTACTAATGTATGGAACGCAAAACATAACAACTATTACGACGCAGGTAATTGACTGCTTTCTGAACACATGGAGCGCTAGTGTCGCTCCAACTGTCAAACGGTAACAATTTGCGCACCAGAGACTGCGCGACTGTATGTATTAGGCTGCGATAACGTTACCGCGTGATTTACATCTGTGTGATTCCGTTACTAATTCGGTAGTCAATTACTTTCCAAACGAAGACATTAGTAGATATTGTCGACAGCAAAATTAACGTGATAGGCACACCGAGAGCATTTAACACAATATGGGAACCTGCTCCTGAATTTAGTACCAAGACAATCTGTGGATATATCTAATTAAATGTATCCTGTTGCTTTAACGATATATAAATTTCACTCATGTGTTGCCTAAACCTTCAGAATGGCACTGAAACTGGAAGAAGATAACCAGTTTCTTTACTGCGAGTGTCCAGTACAAGATAAAAGAATCTTATCGAAAGCAAAGTACGACTATTTCCAAGATTGACTGTGCGACGTTCTGGAGGAATTTCTTCTGATGAGCGTTTGGTAACCATGCAACCAGTACCTTCTATGTAAGGGATCGTGATTAAAAAAGTTGATTAACGACAAAAGGGTATATAGAAGCTGACTATAGATAGTAGCTCATAGCAGATATCATCTTTTTAAATTGTCGAGTGAGGAAAGGGAAATGATAGTGCAAATACACCAATTTTTTTCTGAAGCGAATTTGCGACATGATACGGCGATACGATGACACCAATAAGATAAAGATACACTTAAGCAGTATTCTACGATGGATCTTTCGAGCGTTCCATAACCAGTCTCCTTAATTGACTGAAAGCAGTTCGGTCCACAAAGGTAGTCGCTTATAAAACTCTCGTGTGACCCATTCTAGAATATTGCTCAACTATGTGCGACTCATAGCAAATACGACCACCAAAAATGCATTTCCTGGAGTCTGTGATCCTGATTATCACACTGTGCATCAGAATGTCTGCATTATCATTGAGCAGCATGTGATGAAAACTGCTGAGTTTGGCTATATAAAAACTACACGTTTTGAGGAAGTAATGAAAAGTCATGCTTTTTCGAAAAAACTTATTTTCATTTGCTCCTAAGTACGGTACCCTCTTTCAGAATATGTACCTGCCTCTCATCTTTCGCCTCTTAGTGAAGGTTTCACAGTATAACCTACAAAACGGGTTGCACTGAACCACCCGTTACGAAGACTCAGCTGATAACAACGAACGATTTCTTTTGCTGTAAGAAGCAATATCGTAGGAATGAGTGGATCGTAGGCTCTTTACGGAACATATTTCGGTTGTCCTGCTGCGAGGCTTGTTGACACGGCGCATTAATATCTCGCTCAGTCTCATCTTTTGTGCCTCCTTACACATTCTTTCGAAAATTGCAAGAAGGCATCGTGCAGCATAGTATTCTCGTCTTTGTCCAAACTTCCTCAATAGTGATTGTGATGAAGTGATCAACCGTTGCGAAGAAAATGCGCAGCTTTCTTTTGTCGATGCGCCTTGTTGGCTTGGCTTTTGTTTCACGACGACCGTCAGCATGACGTAGGCACGCGAATGCCACTTCGCCTGTCAGACTGGTTATGTCATCGGTTACGAAACTGCTTATCGATTTGGACTAGTAGAATGTATCAAGCATCTCTCGATAAGACTCTCAAATCTTGGAACTATAAAATTTCATTTTATGTCAGAGGTATTACAGTTCATATCGTATTCGACAACAAAGATAAAACAGGTTGATTGAGTAACAGTGGTTGATATTTTCCTAGGGTATGGATTTTTCCGTGAAAATTCGTCCGAAATGTTATGGAACGAGTAATCGTGGTATTTGTAGAACAACTAGTATTGATTGTAACAAACTGTATATTGGTCAAACAAGCAGATCTATAGCAGCTAGACTGACTAGCATGAACGTAGTTGGGGATTACACAAATCATTCTCCATTTTTCCATAAATGTACTGAAGGAAGGTCATCGATACTAAGTCATCATTGAAGTGTTTCTAAAAACAGCTAATAAAGGGAAGAAACTTAATGTCTCAAAAGCGCTTCAGATAAATTAGCGTTTAGCTTAGTACCTCACTTGGTTCGAAATGATCAGTTACAGCTGAGCACATCCCGTCTCTTTAGGTTCACATGATCCAACCAACCAGCCACACGGCCTCAGACCTCAATCCCAGTGATCTCGTGCATCTCCACAAACTTGAACTTATCATAATAGGATTGTCATTATACTTTGTTTTTCCTTATAATCTTCAGTATCCCTTTCATACAACTTACATATTGTGTGTGTTTTCGTTGTATACTGCGTTTGATACTATCCAATCTGCAAACTGTAATTTAAAATGTTTGGTGCATAACAAGAGTGAGAAGCTTTCGGTTTGACACCCTCTTTTCTAACTTCATGACCAAAGATTCTGTTTGTGTTGACAGTATCTTTGTTTCTTATGCTTGGTTTCCTAACACTAGTCTCTTCTGGGCGCTAGTCAGTTCTTTTCTAGCATTGGCCCAATAAGCCGAAAACCGGTTCGAAATGAACAAGTATTGGCAGAACAAAAGCTCAGTTTATTATTCAACCTTAAACGTGAAGTTGTTCCACAAAGAAGTGACTGAAGAATCCAATGGTATGGAAACTCTATTCGGAATGGTATCCTCCAATTGTAAGCCCTCGTGACGTAAAAAGAACTGTGTGGCATGCTAGAGAGGGCTGAAGCTCTGTGCAGTCTCACTCTGAATACGAAACGCTTATTCTCCCTGCTGTTGTCAGTCTGCCAGAACGACCGTAATTTCCAAGGTAATGCCTTTCGTGTGTGATGGTTCAGGTCACGGAATGGGAATGTCCAGATACAATGTGCAGTTGCTCATCGCACTCGTTCGAAATTCCCATTCTCAAATAATAAAAATGAACAACACGAAAATGCTCTCGTTTCAGTTGCATGGCTCGACGGCCTTTGAATAACGTGCGTGCCCTGTATAATGGCGGGAGTCCCACAGCTGTCAACCGTGGCTCGTATGCGAAACTCCGAACAATACAGTACAATACAATGTATGCTACCACGTGCATTTCTCGGAAGTTCAACACTAGAATAAAACTAAGTGCTTCTCAAAACGATTTTGTTACGGCCATGTACACACTGATGAACCGAATCATTAACATCACCACGAGATTGGTTGCCATCTGATGCCGTTGTGGGTGCGTGACGCAGTAAAGGTCCGTCTATACACGACGTTGGCAATGTCACTGATGGAGCAGACTGTTACAGGTGTTGTCAAGGCATGGACGAGGTGTTGTCCAACAAAGATGGAGAATTTTCGGAAGGCCGGCACGTACAGAAAAATCGATTGTTACGGAATTGATTGCCTAACACACAGCCGGTTTGGATTATTCTGTACTTAGCAAAAAAGTTGTGCTGAATAATTCGGACGGTGTTGGAAGGGCAGAAAATTTTAGTGACTTGGGAGAAGTCACAAAGGGAATCCAACAAGGTTCAGTTTTGGGTCCACTCCTCTTCCTTACAAATGTGAATGACCTTCCACTTAACAATCGACCAAAGAATTGGTACTTTTTCCAGGCGATACTAGGTTTATAACAACTCCCATTAGAGAGAAAGTGGTTCCCGCCAATCTGGTATTGTCAGTATAGGGTGTAAACAGGACATTTTGTACTTTTTTGTATGTGACGTACTATTGGAGACCTTATAATTGTGATTAATTAGTGCACAAACTATAAATTATTACTTCCTTTGCATAAAATGTAGAATAGTAAAATTTACAATGGCTTAGTAACAATGTAACATTTTCTCCTCCTCAGCGTTCCAGTAAAAACAATATCAGAAATTGAGTCCGTCTTGATGCAAAACACCTTGTTATTCGTTTATTTCTTTATTTTCCCAAACTAGTTTCGGCGACAAATATCACCATTATCAGTGGGTTTTTTAATCTAAAACATGCAGAAAATAGCATGGTTATACAAACACAGTGGCACATTATTACATTTTTACTATTCGTTTTTTTGACATTTTTTATATGGATACTTTCATAGTACCTTATTTATTGTATGTTACAGCACGTTTTTGAGAAATATTGTCGCTGTTTGTGACATACTTTCTGTGCGGTTTTTTCTTTTTTTGCCGTTTTTACTCAGCGAACATCATGGCATCTGCAACTGTATAAACGACTGTTAGTAAACAAAATACTGAAAGGTGAACTTTGTATGTCATCAGTACACACTTGGGGTTGCGGTCGGTTTGTGTAATCCAGGTATTTCGTGTGTACTGAGCTGTTACTTAGCTATTCGTGTACTCGCGTTCGTTGGATGGTATGTAGCTGATTCTATACACATAAAAACAAAATAGCTGGATTCCACAACACTACCGCAACCCCAAGTGTATATTGCTGACATACGAAGTTCACCTTTCAGTATTTTGCTTACTAACAGCTCCTCACACAGTTGCAAATGGCTTTGAACACTACGGGACTTAACTTCTGAGGTCATCAGTGCCCTAGAACTTAGAACTACTTAAACATAACCAACCTAAGGACATCACACACATCCATGCCCGAGGCAGGATTCGAACCTGCGACCGTAGCGATCGCGCAGTTCCAGACTGTAGCGCCTAGAACCGCTCTGCCACTTCGGCCGGCCGTCACACACAGTTGCAGATGACATGATGTTCGCTGAGTAAAAACGGCAAAAAAAAGGCGCACAGAAAATATGTCGCAAACAGCGACAATAATCCTCAAAAACATGCTGTAACATATAATAAATTAAGGTAGTATGAAAGTATCCATAGAAAACGATATTTAAAAAAAAAAAAGAATAGTAAAAATGTAATAACGTGCCACTGTGTTTGCTATTTTCTGCATGTTTTAGATTAAAAAACCCACTGATGTTGGTGATATTTGTCGCCGAAACTAGTTAGGGAAATAAAGAAATAAACGAATAACAAGGTGTTTTGCAACAAGGCGGACTGAGTTTCTGATATTGTTGTTTTTCTATACGAACACGGACCGAATGGAAAAGCCAAGATAAAATTACAGCGTTCTAGTATTAAGAGGGTCACAGGACAATTAGGGCTTCAAAAAGAGATTCCCGAATTCTCGGTCCAAATTCATAGTTAGTTCTTTCAGCTATATTCAGGTGGGTGGTCAGTGTGAAAAATAGGCGCTATGAGAGTCGCACACGTTATCACACGTGGATACACACTGAGGTGACAAAAGTCATGGGATATCGACATATACAGAAGGCGGTAATATGGCGTAAACAAGGTATAAAAAGGCATTGCACTGGTGGAGCTGTCATTTGTACTCAGGTGGTTCGTGTGAAAAGGTTCCCCGGGTGGTTATGGCCGCATGATAGGAATTATCGGACTCTGAACGCGGAATGGTAGTTGGAGCTAGACGCATGGAACATTCAGTTTCGGAAATCGTTAGGGAATACAATATTCTGATATCCGCAGTGTCAAAAGTGTGCCGAGAATACCAAATTTCAGTCATTACCTCTCACCACGGGGTCGACAGTCTTCACTTAACGACCGAGAGCAGCAGTGTTTGGGTAGAGTTGAGTGCTAACGGACAAGCAACACAGCGAACGTATCGGTTAGAACAGTGCGGCGAAATTTGGCGTTAATGGGCTATGGCAGCAGACGACGACGTAAGTGCCTTTACTAACAGCGCGATGTTGCCAGCCGTGCCCCTCCTGGGCTCGTGACCATATCGGTTGGACCCTAGACTACTGGAAAGCCGTGACCTGATCAGCTGAGTCCCGACTGCAGTTGGTAAGACGTGATGGTAGTGTTAGTGTGTGGTACAGACTCCACGAAGCCATGGACCCAAGTTGTCAACAGGCCACTGTGCAAGCTGGTGGTGGCTCCGCAATGGTGTGGACTGTGTTTACATTTGAATGGACAAGATCCTCTGACCAAACTGAACCGATCATTGACAGTTTATGGCTATGTTCGATTATTTGGAGGCGATTTGTAGCCATTCATGGACATAATGTTCCCAAACGACTGTGGAATTTTTATCGATGAAAGATGCCATGTGACTGGGCCACAATTGTTCGCAACTGGTTTGAAGAACATTCTGAACAATTCGGGCAAATGCTTTGGTCGCCCATCGATCATTTATAGGACACAATAGAGAGGTCAGTTCGTGCACAAGATCCTGCACAGGCAACATTTTCGCAATTATGGACATTATAGAGGCAGCACGGCTCAGTATCTCTGCAGGGTACTTTCAACGACTTGTTGAGTCCCGGCCACGTCGCGTTGCTGTACTACGACATGGAAAAGGAGGTCCGACGCGATACTGAGAAGTATCCCATGACTTTCGTCTCCTCAGTGTACTTAGCTTGAAAGCTGCTTTGTTTTTGGTTGTAAGGAAAATTATCATTTTTCGAAATTAATTAGTGGTGTTGGGGTATTGTGCAAAATTTCAAATTATTAAAAACGTTGACTACACAGCTTCCAAGAATGTTTATCACATGAAAAATATTTCTATATCATCTTTTCTTCGAAGATACTACCTCTGAACCTGATATGCCAAATTACCTTTTGGGGTGTGTTTTGCCCCTTAAAAGTGAAATTGGGCAAAAAAAAAGTATTGCGTCATTTTGGCCCTTCTACATACCCATTAAGGGGAGGTTTACTATCTTTGTCCCGAAAAGAGTATGTTCTTCCAGAATTTTTTTCTCAACAATGTTCAAATGTGTGTGAAATCTTATGAGACTTAACTGCTAAGGTCATACAGTCCCTAAGCTTACACACTACGTAACCTAAATTATCCTAAGGACAAAACACACACAAATGTAGAATAGTAAAATTTACAATGGCTTAGTAACAATGTAACATTTTCTCCTCCTCAGCGTTCCAGTAAAAACAATATCAGAAATTGAGTCCGTCTTGATGCAAAACACCTTGTTATTCGTTTATTTCTTTATTTTCCCAAACTAGTTTCGGCGACAAATATCACCATTATCAGTGGGTTTTTTTAATCTAAAACATGCAGAAAATAGCATGGTTATACAAACACAATGGCACACTATTACATTTTTACTATTCGTTTTTTTGAAATTTTTTATATGGATACTTTCATACTACCTTATTTATTGTATGTTACAGCACGTTTTTGAGAACTATTGTCGCTGTTTGTGACATATTTTCTGTGCGGTTTTTTCTTTTTTTGCCGTTTTTACTCAGCGAACATCATGGCATCTGCAACTGTATAAACGACTGTTAGTAAACAAAATACTGAAAGGTGAACTTTGTGTGTCATCATTACACACTTGGGGTTGCGGTCGGTTTGTGTAATCCAGTTATTTGGTGTGTACTGAGCTGTTACTTAGCTATTCGTGTACTCGCGTTCTTTGGATGGTATGTAGCTGATTCTATACACATAAAAACAAAATAGCTGGATTCGACAACACTACCGCAACCCCAAGTGTATATTGCTGACATACGAAGTTCACCTTTCAGTATTTTACTTAGTAACAGCTCCTCACACAGTTGCAAATGGCTTTGAACACTATGGGACTTAACTTTTGAGGTCATCAGTGCCCTAGAACTTAGAACTACTTAAACATAACCAACCTAAGGACATCACACACATCCATGCCCGAGGCAGGATTCGAACCTGCGACCGTAGCGATCGCGCAGTTCCAGACTGTAGCGCCTAGAACCGCTCTGCCACTTCGGCCGGCCGTCACACACAGTTGCAGATGACATGATGTTCGCTGAGTAAAAACGGCAAAAAAAAGGCGCACAGAAAATATGTCGCAAGCAGCGACAATAATTCTCAAAAACATGCTGTAACATACAATAAATAAGGTAGTATGAAAGTATCCATACACACACACACACACACACACACACACACACACACACACACCAAATTTGACATTGATATCTATAACACATTACGAGAAAAAAAAATTGCGGCTGGTCCCGGCGGAGGTTCGAGTCCTACCTCGTGCGCGCGATAAAAAAAAGTCATTTCGAGAAAAACGCGTTTGAAGTTTAGAAATGCAATATTATGCAACTTCCGTCCAATTTGATATTCCGAGTCCATAAACTAGTCCTTCCTCTTCCTTATAGAGGGTGTTCTGCTCGATCTGGGCCATCCTGCGCTGCTCCAGAGCCCCTCGTACGGCCGCTGACAAGCAGTTTTCGGCAACTTGAATTCGGTGGTCGCGCGAATGCTTGGCGAAATGCATCGAATAGAGTCCCAGGGTGACGTCCATCGTTGTCATGGTCTTCAGAATTGCTGAATACCCTTCGTTGAAGGTGCTCACTGCCAGAAAAGCCACTGTCTCCACAGTCTTCGCGCCATAATGCAAATGCTTGGGGGCTAACTTCCAAACACGCGCGTTCAAACTTTCGTTTGAATTTTGTGTGTTTGCTCCCAAGCACCGGTACAATAACTCGCCCTCTGAAAGAAAAAAACTGATGCGTGAAAAAGGCCGATTGGAGGCAGGTTCATTTTTTGTCCAACCGCGAATAACAAACATTTTCGTTCCGTATTCGGAAAAACCGTTTCAGGGATGGATTCTAAACACTTTTACGGATCCAAAAATGGAATTTTAAAAAACCGGTTTTTTTAACCAAAAGATATTAAACCTCCCCTTAAGTTGCGTCAAGATCGTTTATTTACATTTGGGAATGTTTTCTTGTGAGTGCTAACCAAACGAATGCAGGGCGAGTCGATAGTTAAGCATGTGAAAGTGGAACTACGAATCTAAAAGTAGGATCCCAGAGTGAAAAAATAAGCGTATTACTTGAAATTTGTGTTTTTTGAAAGTTTCATTTCTTGATGATATGTCACTTTATAAGCATGATATTCATTAGTGCTCCGTCTCCAGTGATGAAGTCGTCTCCTTTACGTTAACCCTTAAAAACTTCCTCGCTTTGTGCCTGTACGTCCGCCCGTCTTCCGTGTAGCAAGCGCAGGGTTCTAAGCGCTCTGGTTAGCGGTCTCTGCAGTGACACAGCGCAGCACCCATTGGTCCGAAAAGCAGAGAGGGGGTGAGCGGCTAGCGCGGGCGTTGAAAGGACGCCTGCACACGTGACTTTGTGCGGCTGCGGCTACACGTGTGAGTTTTTCCATCGCTACCGTGGGCGCCGCTGTTGCTCAAGGTAAACAGGACGACTGGCGCCCTGTAGGGATGGGAAAAACCGGTACCGGTATTTGAGTTCTGAATAACCGGTAGTTTTCGCATTGGTTTGGTCTCGTTTATAACAAGTGTTGTTTAGATTTTACTGAGAAGCCAAAATATCAGTTAGCCATAGCAGCAGTGCTAAAATTTTTGTATTTTAAATAAACCTTTTTTTTTAAAAAAAAAGTCGTTTTATTCGTAAAATTTTCATTGCTTTGAAATATTGCGTTATTACAGAAAATGGGAAAAGCGATTAGTGCTGTTTTTTAACAATCCCGAAGCAAACGAACAACAAACACAGGGCATAAGAGTTGGTACAGCATTGCTGAGGCAGTAATGTACCTATTACCGTGTGCTGTGTTCTATTAAACAGCACGAATGTATATGCAGTGTGCGAGACTTGACCCCACCTGCTCTCTACTGTAATTTCTCCCTCTTGTCGTCGGACTGTAGTTGTATTACACAATGGCTCCGTCCCTAGTCTGGAAGTATTTTATAAAGTGCGACATCAGTGAAGTACGATGTCCCATTTGCTTTAAAAGATTGAGGAGGAACCACAATAAGCATAAGGAGAAAAATTGAAACTTAACAGTTCATTCGTAGTATACGATAAATATAGAAATCGCCAGATCTGTTGCCTGTGTCTACATAATATGCCTTTATTTGCCTGTAGCTTCTGAGAGCGGACAAATTAACACGAAAAATAGACTTCTCTAACCTCAGTTTTCAGCCCTTACCACTGAATATTCGTAATGTCGAAATAGTGGTATGATCCTCGATTACAATATGTTTTTTGAGCAGATCTTCAAAAAATTAGAAACCAGTTATCGGTTTGCGAGAAAAGCAGTGAACGGTTATTTGTCTGTTTAATATTTTGATTCTGTGTACCTTGAAAGTGAGGTGGTGAAAATTTTTCAGTCTTTGTTAGATTTCTACGTTAATTACAGGAATTGATAAGAATGAAAAACCGAAAAACGGTCATTTCAGAAACCGATTATTTTGAGCGGTTTTAACACTCAGGTTAAACTGGCGTTGAAAAAACCGATATAACCGAAAACCGGTTGTTTCAGTAATAACCGCCATCCCTAGTGCCCACAGCTGCAATCGACCCACACGCATGACGACAAACGTACATTTATAATGAAGATGGTATCTGTTCTTTCGGACATGTCTGAAAGAACAGATACCATCGGTGACCATGCAACTCGTTAGAATGAAATGAATACCGCTATCTGCATACAGGCGTTGATATGTCAACGGGGACAGTTGAAAATGTGTGACCCGACCGGGACTCGAACCCGGTATCTCCTGCTTACATGACAGACGCTCTATCCACCCGAACCAGCGAGGACACTGTGACTGCAGGGACTTACCTCTGGCATGCCTTCCGTGAGGCCCACATTCCCAACTTATTGTCCCGCACTATATTCATAGTGACATGTCCGAAAGAACAGATACCATATATATATATATATATATATATATATATATATATATATATATATATATAAAATCACCGGCCATTTGACCATCTTCGGTGCGGATGTACAGTACCCGAACTCTTACGGCAATCGGCAATAAGCCCTGAGTAATGAGTATGATGGGCAGGGCCGCTAAGAATATAGTGCGGGACAATAAGTTGAGAATGTGGGTCTCACGCGAGGCGAGCCAGAGATAAGTCCTCGGTGGCTCAGATGGATATAGCGTCTCCCATGTAAGCAGGAGAACACGGGTTCGACTCCCGGTCGGGGCACACATTTTCATCTGTCCCCGTTGACTTATATCAACGCCTGCATGCAGCTAGGGGTATTCATTTCATTGTAATTTCAAACGTACATTTATCTCGTCAGAAGTGTACAGACACCCCTATGCAATGCGGAGTTGACCAATAGAAAAAGAGGTGGAGATCATTGGCAACAGGGAAGCAGTGACAGCAGAAAGTGTTGTTCAGGATAGCTCAGAGTAAGCGCCTTCGAATGTTGACTATTAACTGGATGTCACGTGAGTAACAGTTCCACCAGGGAGATGCAAACCTTCCTAAAGCTGCCCAGGTCGACTGTTGATGACGTGACTGTGAAGTAGAAACGCAAAGGAACAACCACAGACCAGGCAGATCTCGTGAACTGTCGAACAGGGACTCACGAGCATTGCAGAGAGTGCTTGTGAGAGAATCGCTCGAAATTAGGGAACGAATCACTCGTGAGTTCCAAACTGCTACCACCAGTCCACCTAGTACAATGACTGTGTGTTGTAAAACGTAACCACTTTGTTCGGCCACGTAAAAATACAGTATGTTTCAAAAAGAATACACATATTTCGAATGCCTATATTTATTAAACTTTAAGATATACGAATATCAAACTTTACACACACATTTACGAACCTCTCAATTTCTGATTACAGATGTTCAAAACATCTTCCATCGGTGACACGAACAATATGACATCGATACTCAAATTCCTCCCATACTTGGGAAGGCATGTCCTTCGTCACTGATGTTATGGCAGTACGGATCCGGTTCGTTAACTCTTCCAGGTTCTGTGGGAGTGGTGGTACATAAACGTTGTCTTTAACGAAACCCCACAGGAAGAAGTCAGAGGGTGTCAATTCCGGTGACCGTGGAGCCCAGCTGAGACTTGCTAAGTCGCCAGCTCCTTGACCAGTCCAACGGTTCGGTAGAGTTTCATTCAGATATTCATGCACTTGGCGACTCCAGTGAGGGGGTGCCCCACTTTGTTGAAAAATGAAGTTGTCTTCGTGCAGCCTCGGAAACAACCAGTTTTGTAACATAGCGAGATACTGCTGACGGTTAACCGTGCTTCCATCAAAGAAGAATAGGCCGTAAACAGATGATAGGGGTATCGCACAAAACACATTGACTTTGGGCGAATCTCGTACATGTTCAGTGGCTGCATGTGGTTTCTGTAGGCCCCAAATTCGAACATTGTGTTTGTTTACCTGACCACTAACATGGAAAGTCGCTTCATCACTGAACACGATGCGTTGTGCGAAAGTTTTATCATTGTCAGTAGCGTCAAGAATCTCGTTACAAAATGCCACACGTTTGCGTTTGTCATCAGGACGCAGAGCTTGTAACAGCTGTAACTTGTACAGCTTCATAACCAACCGACGTCTCAAAACACGCCAAATTGTTGTTGTAGGCAGTTGGTAACTCTCAACTGGCACGACGAGCTGATTTTGACGGACCACGTTGGAAAGCAGTTTGAATTGGTGCAACATTTTCTTCAGGAACACAAGGGAGGCCAGGACTCTTTCCTTTACATACACATCCTGTATCTAGAAACTGTCGATACCATCTGCGAATGTTCCTCCCATTCGGAGGATTAATTTGATACCTCAACCTGAAACATCTTTGCACTGTAATCACGGAATTGCACTTCGCAAACTCGAGAACACAAAATGATTTCTGCTGCTGAGTAGCCATTTTAAACATATGACGGTTACCAAGCAAAACAGAAGACAATGGACATCTAGCGGCTACTAATATAAACTAGACTATGTATTCGTTTCTGCAATAGCCGAGCCGAAGCGCAGCAATCGATAGTATGGACAAAATAATACGTTGTAATACGTATATTCTTTTTGAAACACACTGTGTACACTCAACTTAGATTCTTGTTGCTTAATGAATCGAGGTATCTGTTTGCTATAGCTCGCTACACTTGAAAATTAGAGCCAGGATTTCTCGTATAGTTGTCTATTTACGTAGTAGTTAATCCTTTTCTTTAGAATGATGCAGCCGAAACACACAAATCTGTTTCATAAAACTTTTATTGCATCACAAGATTACGTCACACGCAATTGAGCCTTACAAAATATGAAATAAGACTGACTCTAGCTGTTGACCGCTATGTTTATATAGATTCAAATAATAGGAACATAGCTGTTTACATTCTTTAATACAGTAATTTTGATTATTTCAGTTAAAAGTTGTACAGTTTTAGGAGATTAGTTGTAGAATTTAGATTAACACACAGTTGTAAACACTCCAGAATAACAAACAGGTCGAAAGAATATCGTTAACGTTGCCAAAACGCAGAAAATCTAGTTTTACAATAATATATAATTTACAAAACTAAATAACTCCTTAGTTACTGAATGGCTTTTATTACCGACATTTTTCTTAAGAATTTTCGTTAATGTGAACGGTAGTAACATAGTCTTTTTCTGTGCCAATTTCATAAGTGTGAGTTTCACCATGTTTACATTCTTTGAGTACATGTTTGAATAAAACATGTATTTAATAGAAATTTCAGTATACTTCATCATAACAATGCTCAAAGTACCACAATTTTATCATTTAGCCAATTACTAAAATTAACATCATGTGCTAAGTAAGATTCACTAAATGGCGTAACTTCGCGAAGTGGTATCGAACCGTTCAGTTGCCCGGGAATCACTGCTTCCATTAAGGTTTAGTCTGTTCTGTTGCTTTGCAGGAGGGAGTCAGAAAGATAGCAGGATGACTAGAAGCGAGTGATATGGAATAAAGAATCGCGCTGTACCCTGTGGAAATCCGATGGAAGGGTTTGGGTTTGGCAAATGTCTGGATAAATTCATCTGCCACCATACGCAAAACAGTAGACTTTGTCATAAAGTAGAATTTGTGAAGCAATAGTTTTTAGATAATAACATTTCTCGAATGTACTGGCCTGCCGACAGTCCCGACCTGAAGCCAGTAGAACACCATTCGAATGAGTTACAACGTCGACTTCGGTCCGGATCTTAGCTTTGAACACTACGACCTTCTCTGGTTTCTGCTCTGGAAGAAAAATGGGCTGCCATTCCACCACAGACGTTCAGACACCTCAGTGAAGGTGTCCCCAGCCCAGTTCTAAACGTCTAAAGGTGAAGGGTGGAATCAATCTATATTGTAGCCCACTACAAATACTGTACATCCTCTGTGAAATGAAATAGTTCATATACTGTGTGACCACTCTCTCCTCCTGTACAGGGCAGACTCGAACTCTGCAACTCAGAAAAGATAGACGACCCATATTAATGTTCAGTAAAAACAGTGTATGTTCTCTGTGATATGAAATATTTCCTTTTTCCGTGACCGATCTCAGCGGGCGGACTCTAACTCTTCAACTTATAAAAGGTAGACGAATGGCCCACCAAGCCCTACACTCGAAAACCACAACTTGCACTTCAGGTAGAAAAGTGAGTTTTCCGTCAAACAGTTGCGTCCAGCAACGTCACCTTGGGGCCTTGCAGCTTGTAGCTGGTGGCAGAAATAAGCGTAGCACTGCTGAATTTAGAGCCGAGAAGGAATTACGTTGCTGAAAAGTGCTGTAGGACAGTGATACCGAAACGGAGAACAGCGCAAATCTAATGTGCTGTGGTAATAGCCGTACACTGTTACGCTACCAGACTTTATGACAAAGTGAAATCTAATGCTGTACAGGACTGGAGCTCTAACGAGAACATCTGCACTGCGAAAATTTTTTGCAGCGGTGAAGCGATCACGATTGATCGAGGTGCGTGCGAAATAACCTTAATGATCTACACTCCTGGAAATTGAAATAAGAACACCGTGAATTCATTGTCCCAGGAAGGGGAAACTTTATTGACACATTCCTGGGGTCAGATACATCACATGATCACACTGACAGAACCACAGGCACATAGACACAGGCAACAGAGCATGCACAATGTCGGACTAGTACAGTGTATATCCACCTTTCGCAGCAATGCAGGCTGCTATTCTCCCATGGAGACGATCGTAGAGATACTGGATGTAGTCCTGTGGAACGGCTTGCCATGCCATTTCCACCTGGCGCCTCAGTTGGACCAGCGTTCGTGCTGGACGTGCAGACCGCGTGAGACGACGCTTCATCCAGTCCCAAACATGCTCAATGGGGGACAGATCCGGAGATCTTGCTGGCCAGGGTAGTTGACTTACACCTTCTAGAGCACGTTGGGTGGCACGGGATACATGCGGACGTGCATTGTCCTGTTGGAACAGCAAGTTCCCTTGCCGGTCTAGGAATGGTAGAACGATGGGTTCGATGACGGTTTGGATGTACCGTGCACTATTCAGTGTCCCCTCGACGATCACCAGTGGTGTACGGCCAGTGTAGGAGATCGCTCCCCACACCATGATGCCGGGTGTTGGCCCTGTGTGCCTCGGTCGTATGCAGTCCTGATTGTGGCGCTCACCTGCACGGCGCCAAACACGCATACGACCATCATTGGCACCAAGGCAGAAGCGACTCTCATCGCTGAAGACGACACGTCTCCATTCGTCCCTCCATTCACGCCTGTCGCGACACCACTGGAGGCGGGCTGCACGATGTTGGGGCGTGAGCGGAAGACGGCCTAACGGTGTGCGGGACCGTAGCCCAGCTTCATGGAGACGGTTGCGAATGGTCCTCGCCGATACCCCAGGAGCAACAGTGTCCCTAATTTGCTGGGAAGTGGCGGTGCGGTCCCC
Source organism: Schistocerca americana (assembly GCF_021461395.2). NCBI lineage: Eukaryota > Metazoa > Arthropoda > Insecta > Orthoptera > Acrididae > Schistocerca > Schistocerca americana. The sequence continues at coordinate 365,676,751 of NC_060124.1, read as the reverse complement.
TACGGCACTTCGTAGGATCCTACGGTCTTGGCGTGCATCCGTGCGTCGCTGCGGTCCGGTCCGGTCCCAGGTCGACGGGCACGTGCACCTTCCGCCGACCACTGGCGACAACATCGATGTACTGTGGAGACCTCACGCCCCACGTGTTGAGCAATTCGGCGGTACGTCCACCCGGCCTCCCGCATGCCCACTATACGCCCTCGCTCAAAGTCCGTCAACTGCACATACGGTTCACGTCCACGCTGTCGCGGCATGCTACCAGTGTTAAAGACTGCGATGGAGCTCCGTATGCCACGGCAAACTGGCTGACACTGACGGCGGCGGTGCACAAATGCTGCGCAGCTAGCGCCATTCGACGGCCAACACCGCGGTTCCTGGTGTGTCCGCTGTGCCGTGCGTGTGATCATTGCTTGTGCAGCCCTCTCGCAGTGTCCGGAGCAAGTATGGTGGGTCTGACACACCGGTGCCAATGTGTTCTTTTTTCCATTTCCAGGAGTGTATATTCAGTACAAGAGAGAGGAAATCGGTAACAAATGCAAGAAAAAAGAATGGGAACGGATGTGGAAATGGGAAGTGGCTTCGTGATTTCTTCTCTCTAGCTTACTACACACGTGACGAAGTAGCATGTGCGGTTTGTGATGTAATGACCATAAAGCACCAGGACATCTAACTAAATTGCCACATTTCGCTGCCTACTTCATTGAAAATTGCCTTAATGACGAAAATGTATCTTCTCTCCGTGTATTTGGGCAGATGCGTTCTGCGCTGCAGACAACGAAAATAAGGGTGAGAGTATGTTTTTAAATATTCTATTATTTTTTTTAATATACGCGGTCCAGTCAAGTTAATGTGACCAACGCTTACGTTCGACATCAATGTGCAGTAACTACTCACAGTTGGCAGGTGGCAGCACCAGCAGTGAAGTGTATACAAGATCTTTCACAATTCATGTTAACACATCTATTGGTTGTACAGTGGACTGATGAAGTTTCACATAGGAACCTACGTTGAAAAGTAATCAAATGACGCTACAGAGCGTCGAAGTCATGCGCGCCGACGCCAGTAACTGTTATGATGTTACAAACTTTCTAGGATAGTGGAGAAGAAAAAAATGTATCAATTTGAAGAAGGGTCCCTGTACCGGAAACTACGCAGTCGAAAGTTGTAAGCGAAAATCTTTCCGATGCCTCTGACAGTGGTATTGATGTACTGTTACTGTTGTTGCTAAGATTGTAGGACTTGCGAGTTTCAGAGGTGGAATTGTGGACCATAAAAAAGGAAAAATGTCCAGTCAACTTGGGCTCTAAAATGCTTGCCTTAAGAGCTGTGAGCATTTGCTCGTCTTTTCTACTGAACAAATGCTCATAGCTCTTAAAGTATGCATTTTAGAGCCTAATTTTGGAGAAATTTTTTTCTTGTTTTGGTCCATACTAACACCTCTGATAGTGCCTCCTTACAATCTCAGCAACAGTACCGTTACATGTGTTCCACTATCAGAGTTATCGGAACTTTTTTTCCTAATAACTTTCGACTCGTTAGTTTCCGGTTTAAGGTCCCTTACCTCAAACTCAAATTGACGCATTTATCCTTTCCATGATCCTAGAAGGTTTTAACATTATCACGGAATCACTCTGTGTATACATTACAGACGAACTCATATATATCTGAAGCTGTGTAGCGTCTTTGGATGACATATACGGACATGTGTTTCTAAGCAAAACTTGATCTAATAAGTCTCCTCCACAACTTCTAGCAGTGTGTAGCATGAATGGTAAAGCACCCTGTATAACGCGTGTCGGGGCGACGTGGACAACAGTGCAGTCGTTGCCGAAATGCGAAAACGGAGCGACTTATCTGACGCCCAGAAGGGCGGGATTTGGCTTTCGGGCCAAGTGGAGGAGCATTTCCTGAACGTCCACGCATGTAAATTGTTCGTGTACCACCGTGGCTAACGTGTACCGTGCATGGAAAAATGTCGCCGTGGCAACAGTGATGCACCACGGGCCATGGAGGAAGGAGTGAAAGACGGCTGCGGAGATGTGTACGGGCGAATAGACGTGCGACGATTGAGCAACTGACCGCCCAGAACTTCAGTCCGGAACCGCGCTGCTGCTGCGGTTGCAGGTTCGCATCCTGCCTCGGGCATGGATGTGCGTGATGTCCTTAGGTTAGTTAGGTTTAAGTAGCTCTAATTCTAGGGGACTGATGACCTCAGATGTTAAGTCCCATAGTGCTTAGAGCTATTTGAACAATTTTTTAGACCGCCCAGGTAAACCAAGGGGCTACTAGTAGTGTCTCCTCAGTAACCGTTCGGCAAACGTTGCTGCGTATGGGCCTCCTCGGACGCCTGAATGCTCCTCAAGGTTGGCGTGTACGGCGAGAAACAAACAGGAAGAGTGCGTTATGGGTCGGAGAATGTTTTCGTGACATTCTCTGGGTGATCTCGTCGTTCTGGAAGGTACAATGGCTCAACACAAGTATACATCTGTTCTTGGGGACCATGTTCTTCCTTATGTACAGTTTGTTTGTTCTCGGCACGATGGTATCTTTCAGCTGGGCAATGCACCATGTCACACGGCTCGCGTGGTTCGATCAGCACCATGATGAGTTTACGGTACTCCCCTGACCACCAACTTCCCCAAGCCGGCCGTTGTGGCCGAGCAGTTCTTGGCGCTTCAGTCCGGAACAGTGCTGCTGCTACGGCCTCAGGTTCGAATCCTGCCTCGGACATGGATGTGTGTGATGTCCATAGGTTTAAGTAGTTTCCAAGTCTAGGGGACTGATCACTCAGATGTTAAGTCCCATAGTGCCTAGAGCCATTTGAACCATTTTGAACCAAATTCCCCGAACTTAAACCGAGTCGACAATCTGTGGGACCACCTCGATCAGGCTGTTCGCACCACGGGCGATCAACCGAGAAACGTAGCGCAGCTGCCGTTGGCGCTGGTTTCGGCATGGCCCCCCATCCATGTTGATACCTTCTGGAGCCTTACTGAGTCTGTCTGCACATGTCTCGCAGTGGTCCGCGCTGTAAAAGGTGGTTATTCAGCCTTTTGACTGGTGGTCGCATTACTGTGACTGGGCAGTTATTAATCTCTTTAAAAAAAATAATGTAACTATTTATTTAGAGGAAACACTCTCCTAGTAAATTTGTTTGTCCTTTGATTTATCGTGATCTGTTACTGATTTTTAGTGAAGTTAGTTTTATATATATATATAATACACAAAAGAGATATAATAAGCAAAATAATGAATTTCGTAGGTTGCCAATTAGGTATTGTATCTGGTTTTACCGAGCGCCAGGCTCCCTACAAATTACTGTAAATGCAATAGCGTAGTATTACTCAGCTCTGAAATTATTACCGTCACAGAAAATATACAAGTTTTAATAAAATTATTTCACTGGATTCCTTCAATTATTCTCACTGAATATTTTAACATAATTTCTTCCGCTCCGGCTATCAGACATTGTGCTGTGAAAAAATGTTTTTAAATGTACCGCGTAATGGCGGCTAATTGTTACAGTCAGAGATCATTGTTACTCGCTCCGCAGCAGCTGGAAACATGCTAAATAATTTTCATTATATATTCTTTTCATAAGATAAATGTGGCGTAGGTTCTTGAAATAACACACGGAGATCACTTTATACTAATACATTCTTACTAGGACACAGTTTACACCATTAAATATTTGCAATTATGTTACGACAGAAACAAATGCTAGCGCAGCACAATAGCTTGCGTACCTTATTCCATCTAACACCAGAAGGAACAGAACAAAACAGACTAGACAGAAGAATGAACATTGCATTGTGTTTTATACTCTTACAAAGATGATAATACTTCTTTTAATTACTTACACATTATAATCTCATACAATAAAAACGTCTTTTCTGCATCTATCGATGTATATTGTATATTTTTACAGTTAGTGTTATTACCTTTCGCAGATAAATCGATGTTTGCAATTCATTTTGAGTCAAATACAGTCATTTTTATTTATGTTTCACCTCGATAAGGGTGAATATTGCAAAAGGGACACTACACAGTGTATGTCGTGACCGTAACGTGTGGGCTGGAGGCAGAGGCAGCGGACGCCACTGGGCAGTTTCCCACAGCCGCAGGGAGCGCGGATCGCCCACTGTCAGCTGGCGTGCGTGGGCCCGGCACGCGTGAGCTGTAGCAGCCCAGCCTCTGCGCCCGCAGCCACAATGCCGTGGCGTGTCGGCCGCGCTCTGCTCCGCTTTTGTGTCCTCCACGCACAAAGCGCCGGCCGCCTCCGCACCCGCCTTTCTTGTGGCAGCTCCGCTTCCTTGAAACACTGACGAAAAAAAAGGGGAGGGAAATCTGTCCCTCGCCGGGGCTCCTATTAACGTTCGCGCAATTGTGGTCTCGGGAAAAAGTGGCCATTGCTCCGTACCATATGGACTCGCCAGCCAAGGACGACTGGTTTCCCCGAGATGCGGCACTCGTAATGGCTGGCGCCGTCGCAGGTATTGCTCCAGTTCTCCTTTTGCTTTCGTTTCCTCTTATTTATCCATCTTATAAAGCCCGCCATACATTATATTTTTCCATTTCTGCACAATCTCTCCCTTTATGATTTTATTTACTCGTGTGGTTGACGGCCAAGTTCAGGCTGTTTTAATTTTTATTTTCAGTTATTGACGTAAGGTTTGACGATCATATAGCCGTCCGTAATATACCCTGTTAACAGTTGTTATTGTATTCAAACTGAATCGGGCGGTACTGAGGAAGTATGCAATGTCTAGTAACATTGTGACCACCTGTCAAAGGCCACTGTGAGACGTGCAGGAAGAAAGGCGGTGTCGACGACCATATGGGATTGGTTCCCAAATATGTGAGTGGCTCGAAGACTTCTTAAGTAATAGAACCCAGTACGATGTCCTCGATGGTGAGTGTTCATCGGAGGTGAGGGTATCATCTGGAGTGGCTCAGGAAAGTGTGGTAGGTCCGCTGTTGTTTTCTATCTACATAAATGATCTTTTGGATAGGGTGGATAACAATGTGCGGCTATTTGCTGATGATGCTGTGGTGTACGGGAAGGTGTCGTTGTTGAGTGACTGCAGGAGGATACAAGATGACTTGGACAGGATTTGTGATTGGTGTAAAGAATGGCCGCTAACTCTAAGTATAGGAAAATGTAAATTAATGCAGATGAATAGGAAAAAAGAATAGCGTAATGTTTGAATACTCCATTAGTAGTGTAACGCTTGACACAGTCAAGTAGATTAAATATTTGGGCGTACCATTGCAGAGCGATATGAAGTGGGACAAGCATGTAATGGCAGTTGTGGGGAAGGCGGATAGTCGTCTTCGGTTCATTGGTAGAATTTTGGGAAGATGTGGTTCCTCTGTGAAGGAGACCGCTTATAAAACACTAATACGACCTATTCTTGAGTACTGCTCGAGCGTTTGGGATCCCTATCAGGTCGGATTGAGCGAGGATGTAGAAGCAATTCAGAGGCGGGCTGCTAGATTTGTTACTGGTAGGTTTGATCATCACGCGAGTGTTACGGAAATGCTTCAGGAACTCAGGTGGGAGTCTCTGGAGGAAAGGAGGCGTGCTTTTCGTGAATCGCTACTCAGGAAATTTAGAGAACCAGCATTTGAGGTTGACTGCAGTACAATTTTACTGCGGCCAACTTATATTTCGCGGAAAGACCAGAAAGATAAGATAAGAGAGATTAGGGTTCGTATAGAGGCATATGGGCAGTCATTTTTCCCTCGTTCTGATTGGGAGTGGAACAGGGAGAGAAGATGCTAGTTGTGGTACGAGGTACCCTCCGCCACGCACCGTATGGTGGATTGCGGAGTATGTATGTAGATGTAGGTTCTGGAAATTACCGACAGGGATGCGGACCCATGACGACTGCAGTGCCGTGGCCAGCTCAGCTAGGTTTCTCGGTTGAGGATCTGTGGCGTGAACAGCCCGATCGAGGTGGTCCTACAGATTCACAATTGGCTTGAAATACAGGGGAGTTTGGAGACCAGAGGTGTACGATAAACATTTCCTGGTGCTGTTCGAATCACGTATGTGTACTACAAGTTGTGTGGCACGTTGCATTGTTCTGCCGGTAAACGCCATCGTGCTGAGGGGAAACAAAATGCAAGGATCGCACAGGGAATGCTACAGAAACATTCCCCAGACTATAACGCTGCCTCCTCCGGCCTGGACGCTTCTAACGATTGTTGCAGAGCCGTACACGCCAATGGCCAGCCGTCCGATGGAGCATAAAACGTTATCATCTGAAAAGGTCACCTGTCGCCTCTCAGTGGATGCGAACGACAACCAACCGCTTCGTTGGCCGAGATTGGCTTAGTGTGTGTGGGGGTGGCATATCGGCAGGCCGCTGTGGCCGAGCGGTTGTAGGCGCTTCAGTCTGGAACCGCGCGACCGCTATGGTCGCAGGTTCGAATCCTGCCTCAAGCATGGATGTGTGTGATGTCCTTAGGTTAGATAGGTTTAAATAGTTCTAAGTTCTAGGGGACTGATGACCTCAGATATTAAGTCCCATAGTGCTCAGAGCTATTTGAACAATTTTGGTGGCATATCGGAGCCAACGAAGCACGTGGCCCTGGTTGCGGTTCGGACTGCCGGTGGTAACATCAAAGTTCTGGTGATGGGTTGGCCTTGGGACCTCTCTCCTAGAGTGCACATCAGGTCGAATGTTCGTTGGTTCAGCAGCGTATGTTGTGCCAGCTGACAAGGTGTGTATTTATTGCGTTTAAAAATATAGGACTATTGAAAGAAATACAGACACAGTATTAAAGCTGATAGTTTTATCGTGACCAGGATTTTGTATAGGAACATACGAACTGCGAGTATAAAAACAAATTGAAAAGATTAGGCTCTTGGAGGGAATAGGTGAACTGTTAGAAAGTAATAAGATCGATGTGAAAAAGAAAATTAAGTCTTTATTCGTATCTTTTATCCGTGGACACGAGAGAGAGAGAGAGAGAGAGAGAGAGAGAGAGAGAGAGAGAGGTGCTGATCCACAGTAGCTAAATATCTCGGAGTGACCAAACCTTTCTGCTGGTGGTACAGCTCTCCTAAAAGAGGCGACATCCAAGGAAGTTTAAGGCCTACACAATTCAATAAAAATTCCAAATTTGCAGCTTTCATTCGGAAAAAAATTGTGAAATAGCCCATATTCCTATTCAGCTTTAACCTCTGACAGTGTTGTCCCACTACATTGCCCCATACTTTTTAAAACAGAGCTCATCCATCAACGTTGTTCTGTTATCTTATTTTTCAGATCAGTTTTTTACAGTAAAATAAATGCTGCACAGCGACGACTGCTAAATCCACTTCTTCCTTCATAATATCGGCCGATGCAATTTTAATTAAAACACTATTACAATAAAAAAATGGGAGCAACTTCGACAAGTTATCAGAGCCAACCACGGTTTCACGTGTCCGAATCCCTTGGCCCCAACCCGTAGGTGTGGTGAAGATGGGATTCGAACGCCAGTGCACTGACGAACAACGTTCGACCGACTGTTGTTCATTGGCCTAGGGTGTACGTGCCCGCTGATCAGCAGTAGTCAGGATGGGTGTAAGAAGCAGGCACCTGTTGCGGAGGCCCATTTAGGCAGTAACGTTCGCTGAATGCCTCAGCGCTGGTTTTTGGACAGCGCCATTTTGCCATGCACGCTATACTTAAACCACGGCGGCATGCGAACAATTTACAAAGTTAGCCGTTTCGGAAATGCTTCCACCCTTGGCCCGAATGCAAATGCTCTTGTCCTTTTGGACGTCAGATAAATCGCTCTGTTTCCGCGTTATAGCAGCCCCCCCCCCCCCCCCCCCGACAGGCTTCAGATAGCCTCCATTGATAGTGCTGACGTGACGTCGAACTGAGGCGGTGGTCACATTAATCTCGAGGGAACGTGTAATTCTGGAATGAGTTTCATATATTCGGCATCTCATAGTACTTTCTCAGAGTCTCGCAATGCATCTGTTTATTGTTTTATTCATATCATCCCGTTGTCATGTAAGTTTTCACAATGAGAGGTGTACATGGTTTGACTGAGATTTGTTTCTCTTCTATTTTCAGGTAAGTGTCCGCAGTGAAAGCTACACTTGCTGAGGAGAATTTCCACGCTGTTCCTGCCGTGACCCACACCTGCAAGGGTGAGTCGCTTACGATACCGTCTTACAAACCATGCAGTTTGCAGTGGTGGTGTGTTTCTCGGACTTCAACGATAGGTGTAACCCCGACAGAGGGGTGTCTGTGGAGAGGCCAGACAAACAGGTTGTTTCTGAAGAGGGGCAGCAGTCTTCTCAGCAGCTGCAGGGTCAACAGTCTGGATGGCTGAGTAATTTGGCTCTGTAATATTAGCCAGCGTGCCTCGGTATGTTGGTACTCGAACAGCCCAAACTAAGGACAAAGTACAGCTGCTATTTTTTTTCCGAGGATTGCAGCTCTACTGCATGTCTTAATGATGATGGCGTCCGATTGGGTAAAATATTCTCGCCAGTAACAGAAGTTACAAGTAGTATGATTGGGGAAGAGGACGATGAGCTTGTCTGCTTCGCGAACATGGGAGGGAGCCACATAGAGCTGGCGGAGCAAAAAGCAACCGAAACGAAGCTCCGCGCCTCCAACACAAAGCTGGCCTAGTACTGTGTTTGTGGTCACAGCATAACATCAAGTCTGCGGGAGTTGTACAAGTTTAAAGCGAAATGGGAAATTGTTAGGAATAAGAGGGATTCAGAGTATAAAAATATCGCTCGCTTCCACCGCTTTCCATCAAAATTTCCGCTTCTATGATGTTACGTGAGTGAAGGGTTCTGAGGATCAAGATAATGGATGATGCTCTCGAGCAGAATTACGTCGCCCCTATTTTTCAGGAGTTTTCAGAGAGTTAAGACCTGATGTTTTCGAGCCGCAGCAAGTCTCGACTTACGATCTTCCTTGCATTCTTGAGACAGCGTAGCCCTCAGTCGTTTAGCCCTTCTAGCGTATTCCGAAAGACTCGACTGTTTTCTAGGAATTTTTATTCGTAAACAAAATGAAATCGAAATGTAATGAATAGGCACCCAAATCACAAAGCAAAAAAAAATAGTTTTCTAGTAAAGAACATAAATAAAATTTATCGAAAGAAGCAAAGCAGTGTCGTGAAGTTTTTAATACTCAAAGCGAAATCAGTAAATCCGCATATCCTAGACAACTAATTCGCTGTTAGTTGCGGCACTTAATTTCCTGACTGACGTAAACTTCTGAAAATATATCTGTCACTTCGTTCTTTGGTGTATTACCAAACTAATAGTGCTAGCTATTGGTTCTTTGGTGTACTAGGACGTCATAGTTAAACATCCGAACTATAAAGCTGAGCAGAGGATTTAGATAAAACTTTAAATTGCGATAATGTATTTTTTTCCGTGTTCCGATGTTGATGAAATAAAGCCTGTATATTGCCGCTCAAGATAGCTGTAAGAACCCCATGAAAATTCTTCTAGGAGTTTTGGAGATAAGCATGTTCAAACAGACGGACACGAAGGTTTTGGATAAAACTTTAAATCATGAAATCTTTTCCTATCGTTACCCGATTCTGATGAGATAAAGCCTATATATTGCCTAAAACACGCTGACTAGTGAAAATCTCATGAAAATTCATCTACTAGTTTTGGAGATTAGAGTGTTTAAACAGACAGACATGACGGTTTTAGATAAAACGTTGAATCGCGATTTTTTTTTTCCCCTCCGTGATCCGATTTTCATGAACGAAAGAAGTTCCTCCAAGCTATGTTCAAGTTACCAATGAAAGCCCCATGAAAATTCGTCTAATAGTAATGCAGATTACCGTGTTCAAACAGACAGATACGGCTGTTTTTACAGTTTTATCGTGAGTCATAAATAAATTACAGATTTAACGTTCCAAACATGACGTAAAAAATCCTAATATGAGAAGTGCAGCCATAGACACGTATTACTATCGCCACTGTGGCGTTCGAGCGAGTTACGCTCGCTCCATCGCGAATCCGCATTGACCATCAACTGCCTCTGCGTGTTCGCAGAAACGTATCTGAAAGTCAACACGCGGTTCTGAAAGTGCTTCGTGACGTCGGGTCGATGAGTCCTGGGAGTTGCGCCATACGCGTGTGCTGATAAGGCTCCTTCGCGGCAGATGAAGCGAACAAGCACGCATTCTGTTCTACCAGGGTGAGGTACTCAAGTTGGAAATGTGTGAGAACGTCACTGTGTGCAAGGCATAAGAAAAGTCTTTGACGAAGGCACAGAGCCATGTCAGATATGACAACGACGGGTTAAGCTGAAAGAAAACCTTGCAAACTCGGTGCATAGGCCCGTGTTACACAACGAAGGAACTTGGTAGAAGGTCTTTTTTGTAAGAGGTGTTTTACATATTCTTTCAATGTGTTCTATTTGTTTATTTTATCTTATCTTTATATATTAAAAAAGGATACGTCATGACTGACTCATCGTCGCCCAGCCCAAACCGTTAAGGATAGAAACTTGAAATTTGGAGAGGGTGTTGAACTTTTACTGTAGGCATTGTTTAAGAGGGGATTTTTTCGAAATTGCACCCGTAAGGGGTGAAATAGGGGATGAAAGGTTTTTTGAATGTATGTCCCTATTAAGGCAATTTTGAAGATAGAACAACGAAAACTGGTATTTGTTTTCTTGTACAGAAATTAAAAAAAAATACGTGTGAACCGTGCACGGCTCGCGTTTATCCCATTTATTGTTTGTCTTTTTCTATTACGGTGCTGCCGCCTCGTTTTCTTATTCCATTTACTGGCGTCACTAACTTCCTGCCTTACTTGCCCGTGAGCGGCAGCAGCAGCGCGTATCAATAAGTGCACTGTCGTACCATCTCTGGAGCGACCGACGACAGCATTTCCGGATCGTCGTGTGTCTGGCAGTCAGTTGGAGACGGACCAGCAGTGCAGTCGGGACGCAGCAGCAGTGAAGTCGGGGACGGAGCGCCGGTGAGGCGCCGACAGCCAGTGCTCGCCGACCGCTGGCGACACACATCAACTGTCCGACGAAGGCAAATTGGAGCGGGACGGCCGTTGGTTGGTCGTCTCATCGGCCGACTTATATTTGGTCCTTTCACCGTTTCCGGGCCTGGCAGTCGTCGGTTGGCCTGGAGCAGCGGAGGTTATGTTGTCGGTGGGTCCGTTGACTGGCTGTCGGTTGGGTTGTCGTCGGATCGACAATGGTTGGGCCGTCTGCCTGTCTCACCTAGGCGAACGTTAGTGTTCGAATTCCAGGCCGACCCTCGGAACTTCTGGGCGCCCTTGGGTGTACTGCCTTTTCTTGTTTGTTCTTGTTGTTTGTACTTGTATGGCTTCTAGCCGATTTTTAGATTAAGCTCGTTTCGCCCTTAAGGCGTCAGATGGTTTGGGCCCTCAGCCTAATTTAAGAACTGTTTTACGTTAAGCCTTTGGCATTTTTAAAATTAACCTTATTGAGTCTTAAGTGTTGGGCCTTCAGCCGATTTTGAATTTAAGTTGTTTGCTCTAAAAGTGTCAGATACTTTGTGCCTTCAGCCTAATTAAGGAACTGTTTTAAGATAAGGCGTTGCCTTTTAAATTTTTTGAATTTCGTTGAGCTTTAATTTAAAAACATCTGAAAGCCAGTAACTTAAAGTGGTCTTGACCTTAAGACATGAGATTGTACAGCGCATTCAGTCGCTAATTAAGTTCCAAAACTAAAGATGTGTTTTTTTTAATTTTCTTGGCTCTTGTAATGTTAGGTCAAATAAAAGGTGGTGTTATCGAGTGTAACTGACAACCGCTTATTTTGGCCCCTTTCCACAACTTAAACTACTTGTCTGTCCTGTCCTGTGGTCCGCAGCTCGTGGTCGTGCGGTAGCGTTCTCGCTTCCCACGCCCGGGTTCCCGGGTTCGATTCCCGGCGGGGTCAGGGATTTTCTCTGCCTCGTGATGCCTGGGTGTTGTGTGATGTCCTTAGGTTAGTTAGGTTTAAGTAGTTCTAAGTTCTAGGGGACTGATGACCATAGATGTTAAGTCCTATAGTGCTCAGAGCCATTTGAACCATTTGAACCTGTCCTGTGGGTTTAGCAGGGCGTCTCAACGTGTTTGAGTATTTTTGGAAATTCACCCCTAAGGGGACGAAATGGCAAGTGAAGGTCTTATTTTCTTTCTTTTTGAAAAATTTTTTTACTGAAGAACTACTGTAGCATTTTTAAAGCTACATCTGTGAAAACCGGTATTTGACTTCCCGGTCCAAAATAAGTCTTTCAGTGTTTTTAGAAATTCACTCCCTAAGAAGGTGAAATGAAGGATGAAAATTTTTATGAAAATATTTCATTGTTACTTAGAAAGAAATATGTAAAACAACTCTTACAAAAAATTCAGAAGACAGGATTAACAAAAACACCCGACTCCAGGTACCAGAACCACTTTTCGGTCAGAAATACATTCGGGAAAACCGCGCTTCTGAGACCTTAATTAGTCTACGCGTGTGAGGTAAAAGGCACTAAGCTAAGCTCTTTTATAAAAGAGCGAGGTCCTAACTTTTGTAAAAGATTTTACAAACCACTTTGACATTATTGAAGAAGCAGAAATTGATGACGTAAACATCTGAAGTTTTCAATTAAGAATAATAGTTAATTTCAATTCCAACGACTTCCTTTATTGCATTAAATTTCTGTGACCGAATACAACATGTAATTAAGCTTTTTTGACTTGCAGCTCACGTCACAGACTTATTATGTCAGAGCTCAGCGCTCTGTAGTGCTGTAGACTTGGAGTTTCAAACGTAGAGGCAAGGATGAGTAGCAGTTACATTCGCCCTGTAAAACGGAGAGGAATGCCCTATTATTGACAATCTTGTGAGACAAGTTTCAGTGTATCCGCTTTGTAGCAAAGGCTACTCAAGTACCATTTTAAGTAAGTGGCGCCATGGCGTAATCACGTGCAGAGCGAGAGAGTCAGACCATGTCTGCCGTCAACATGCAGGTAATTCTACATCTACATCTACATTTATACTCCGCAAGCCACCCAACGGTGTGTGGCGGAGGGCACTTTACGTGCCACTGTCATTACCTCCCTTTCCTGTTCCAGTCGCGTATGGTTCGCGGGAAGAACGACTGTCTGAAAGCCTCCGTGCGCGCTCTAATCTCTCTAATTTTACATTCGTGATCTCCTCGGGAGGTATAAGTAGGGGGAAGCAATATATTCGATACCTCATCCAGAAACGCACCCTCTCGAAACCTGGCGAGCAAGCTACACCGCGATGCAGAGCGCCTCTCTTGCAGAGTCTGCCACTTGAGTTTATTAAACATCTCTGTAACGCTATCACGGTTACCAAATAACCCTGTGCCGAAACGCGCCGCTCTTCTTTGGATCTTCTCTATCTCCTCCGTCAAACCGATCTGGTACGGATCTCACACTGATGAGCAATACTCAAGTATAGGTCGAACGAGTGTTTTGTAAGCCACCTCCTTTGTTGATGGACTACATTTTCTAAGCACTCTCCCAATGAATCTCAACCTGGTACCCGCCTTACCAATAATTAATTTTATATGATCAATCCACTTCAAATCGTTCCGCACGCATACTGCCACATATTTTACAGAAGTAACTGCTACCAGTGTTTGTTCCGCTATCATATAATCATACAATAAAGGATCCTTCTTTCTATGTATTCGCAATACATTACATTTGTCTATGTTAAGGGACAGTTGCCACTCCCTGCACCAAGTGCCTATCCGCTGCAGATCGTCCTGCATTTCGCTACAATTTTCTAATGCTGCAACTTCTCTGTATACTACAGCATCATCCGCGAAAAGCCGCATGGAACTTCCGACACTATCTACTAGGTCATTTATATATATTGTGAAAAGCAATGGCCCCGTAACTCTCCCCTGTGGCACGCCAGAGGTTACTGTAACGTCTGTAGACGTCTCTCCCTTGATAACAACATGATGTGTTCTGTTTGCTAAAAACTCTTCAATCCAGTCACACAGCTGGTCTGATATTCTGTAGGCTCTTACTTTATCAGGCGACAGTGCGGAACTGTATCGAACGCCTTCCGGAAGTCAAGAAAAATAGCATCTACCTGGGAGCCTGTATCTAATATTTTCTGGGTCTCATGAACAAATAAAGCGAGTTGGGTCTCACACGATCGCTGTTTCCGGAATCCATGTTGATTCCTAAATAGTAGATTCTGGGTTTCCAAAAACGACATGATAGTCGAGCAAAAAACATGTTCTAAAATTCTACAACAGATCGACGTCAGAGATATAGGTCTATAGTTTTGCGCATCTGCTCGAGACCCTTCTTGAAGACTGGGACTACCTGTGCTCTTTTCCAATCATTTGGAACCCTCCGTTCCTCTAGAGATTTGCGGTACACGGCTGTTAGAAGGGGGGCAAGTTCTTTCGCGTACTCTGTGTAGAATCGAATTGGTATCCCGTCAGGTCCAGTGGACTTTCCTCTATAGAGTGATTCCAGTTGCTTTTCTATTCCTTGGACACTTATTTCGATGTCAGCCATTTTTTCGTTTGTGCGAGGATTTAGAGAAGGAACTGCAGTGCGGTCTTCCTCTGTGAAACAGCTTTGGAAAAAGGTGTTTAGTATTTCAGCTTTACGCGTGTCATCCTCTGTTTCAATGCCATCATCATCCCGGAGTGTCTGGATAGGCTGTTTCAAGCCACTTACTGATTTAACGTAAGACCAGAACTTCCTAGGATTTTATGTCAAGTCGGTACATAGAATTTTACTTTCGAATTCACTGATCGCTTCACGCATAGCCCTCCTTACGCTAACTTTGACATCGTTTAGCTTCTGTTTGTCTGAGAGGTTTTGGCTGCGTTTAAACTTGGAGTGAAGCTCTCTTTGCTTTCGCAGTAGTTTCCTAACTTTGTTGTTGTACCACGGTGGGTTTTTCCCGTCCCTCACAGTTTTACTCGGCACGTACCTGTCTAAAACGCATTTTACGATTGCCTTGAACTTTTTCCATAAACACTCAACATTGTCAGTGTCGGAACAGAAATTTTCGTTTTGATCTGTTAGGTAGTCTGAAATCTGCCTTCTATTACTCTTGCTAAACAGATAAATCTTCCTCCCTTTTTTTATATTCCTATTAACTTCCATATTCAGGGATGCTGCAACGGCCTTATGATCACTGATTCCCTGTTCTGCACTTAAAGAGTCGAGAAGTTCGGGTCTGTTTGTTATCAGTAGGTCCGCGATGTTATCTCCACGAGTCGGTTCTCTGTGTAATTGCTCGAGGTAATTTTCGGATAGTGCACCCAGTATAATGTCACTCGATGCTCTGTCCCTACCACCCGTCCTAAACATCTGAGTGTCTCAGTCTATATCTGGTAAATTGAAATCTCCACGTAAGACTATAACATGCTGAGAAAATTTATGTGAAATGTATTCCAGATTTTCTGTCAGTTGTTCTGCCACTAATGCTGCTGAGTCGGGAGGTCGGTAAAAGGAGGCAATTATTAACCTAGCTCGGTTGTTGAGTGTAACCTCCACCCATAATAATTCACAGGAACTATCCACTTCTACTTCACTACAGGATAAACTACTACTAACAGCGACGAACACTCCACCACCGGTTGCATGCAATCTATCCTTTCTAAACACCGTATGTACCTTTGTAAAAATTTCGGCAAAATTTATCTCTGGCTTAAGCCAGCTTTCTGTACCTATAACGATTTCAGCTTCGGTGCTTTCTATCAGCGCTTGAAGTTCTGGTACTTTACCAACGCAGCTTCGACAGTTGACAATTACAATACCGATTGCTGCTTGGTCCCCGGATGTCCTGACTTTGCCCCGCACCCGTTGAGGCTGTTGCCCTTTCTGTACTTGCCCAAGGCCATCTAACCTAAAAAACCGCCCAGCCCACGCCACACAACCCCCTGCTACCCGTGTAGCCGCTTGTTGCGTGTAGCGGACTCCTGACCTATCCAGCGGAATCCGAAACCCCACCACCCTATGGCGCAAGTCGAGGAATCTGCAGCCCACACGGTCGCAGAACCGTCTCAGCCTCTGATTCAGACCCTCCACTCGGCTCTGTACCAAAGGTCCGCAGTCAGTTCTGTCGACGATGCTGCAGATGGTGAGCTCTGCTTTCATCCCGCTAGCGAGACTGGCAGTCTTCACCAAATCAGATAGCCGCCGGAAGCCAGAGAGGATTTCCTCCGATCCATAGCGACACACATCATTGGTGCCGACATGAGCGACCACCTGCAGATGGGTGCACCCTGTACCCTTCATGGCATCCGGAAGGACCCTTTCCACATCTGGAATGACTCCCCCCGGTATGCACACGGAGTGCACATTGGTTTTCTTCCCCTCTCTTGCTGCCATTTCCCTAAGGGGCCCCATTACGCGCCTGACGTTGGAGCTCCCAACTACCAGTAAGCCCACCCTCTGCGACCGCCCGGATCTTGCAGACTGAGGGGCAACCTCTGGAACAGGACAAGCAGCCATGTCAAGCCAAAGATCAGTATCAGCCTGAGACAGAGCCTGAAACCGGTTCGTCAGACAAACTGGAGAGGCCTTCCGTTCAGCCCTCCGGAATGTCTTTCGCCCCCTGCCACACCTTGAGACGACCTCCCACTCTACCACAGGTGAGGGATCAGCCTCAATGCGTGCAGTATCCCGGGCAACCACAGTCGTAGTCCGATCGGGGGATGCGTGGGACGAGCTGGCCGTCCCCGACAAACCCCCATCCGGATCCCGACAGTGATCCCCATTGGCAACAGCCTCAAGCTGTGTGACCGAAGCCACCACTGCCTGAAGCTGGGAGCGAAGGGATGCCAACTCAGCCTGCATCCGAACACAGCAGTTGCAGTCCCTATCCATGCTAAAAACTGTTTTGCAAAGGACTTCTGAACTAATCTACAGAGAGCGCAAACAAATCGACAAAATTTAAACGGTTATTAAAATACAAGATTGCCTAGTAAATGCAGTAATGCTGCTACTTGCGCACTGCTGACACTGCTCGGCGGCGGAAGGAGACTACGCGAATTTACACTATTCAGGTACTAAAACGCGATGCTACAACTCTCAAATACTATAATACGCCCGAAATTTATGAATTAAACAATGCAAGTACCAAAAACACGCAAAGAAATTAAGAATTAAACTATGTAACAAATGAGTGAGCTAGGAGTATACGACTTGCTGCTGCAGCTGCTTATCCAACGGCAGCAGTGTGTGTGTGTGTGTGTGTGAGAGAGAGAGAGAGAGAGAGAGAGAGAGAAGAGGGGGGGGGGGGGGGAGGCAGCAAGATTGCAAGATTACTGTACTTTACACTATGGTTCGGATTCACAATTCATCCCGCTTTCTCCAAAAATGGATGATTGAGTTAAACATCAGCTCGAAAGAAGACATTGTTGTAATACCTCTAATTGGAAGTGGCTAGGGAAGCAATGTGAGGACGGGGCTTGAGCTGTGCTTGGGTAGCTCAGTCGGTAGAGCATTTGCCCGCGAAAGGCAAAGGTCCCGAGTTCGAGTCTCGGTCCGGCACAGTTTTAATCTGCCAGGAGGTTTCACATCAGCGCACACTCCGCTGCAGAGTGAAAATTTCATTCTAATGTTGTTGTAGCTCACCTTCAGTTTCGTGTTTTTACTAATACCGGTTTATTATAATGAAACAATAGAAGCACAGAAGATTTGACAGGAATTCAGTGATAATCCTAGAGTAGTACAGTTGTCGTAGAATAAAAGAAATCCGATGAAGGAACGGTATTGGTACTTGGTCTGCCGACTGCTGTTGTAGGGAAGGGTAAAAGTAAACAATCAAAGAACAGACTAACATAAAACAAGTCCGTAGTGATGGTGCAACCACCAGCCGAGGTCGCTAATGCACGCTTGTGCGGTGGCGCTCGACTCTGAGGTAACCATGTTTGAGTCCTGGTGGCGGAAAATTTTCACTGCCACTACTTGGCCGGCGAGGAGAGGGTGGTCGTGTAAAGTTCCTGATCGCCACATTAAATCCACACTGCAATGCGACGTGAATTGAGGGCACGTGACTCTGCTGTGGGTGATCCGTCCGTCGGATTGGTGCTTTTCCATAAATCCGAGACAACAGGAACCAAACACTACACGGTACAAGCACTTACCACAGTCAACCACACTACACAGGTACACACTTGACACATCACAACAAGCTGGAGGAAGGCAAAAGTGAACCACATCCTCTACGACCAGACAGAACGACGAAGGAGGATTCCAGCATCTGCTCCACTACGCTCATTCCCTGAATATGGAACTACTCTGGCCAGCTTTGAGTCAGGGTCTTTCCAGCTGCATATTAGACGAGCTGATACAAGGGCACAGAGAATGTGTCAAATGAGATTTACAGTTGCCGCATTTGCCTTGCAGCCGAGCGAAAGACCGAGTAAGTTTTGTCACAGTCTACAGATGGGAACATTTTTTAATTTAATTCTGGGACAATATATTCCAGAGAAAAATATGAAAGCCTAGTGTATCTTTTTCTTAGCAGATTGCGCTTCCTATCGCCATCCGTTCCTTCTCGAGACGGAATTTGTGTTTCGCATCTGCCTGGGTTAGTGTTATCCCTTGTGTAATTAGCCGGCTGGGGTGGCCGAGCGGTTCTAGGCGCCTCAGTCTGGAACCGTGCGAGCGCTACGGTCGCAGGTTCGAATCCTGCCTCGGGCATGGATGTGTGTGATGTCCTTAGGTTAGTTAGGTTTAAGTAGTTCTAAGCTCTATGGGACTGATGGCCTCTGATGTTACGTTCCATAGTGCTCAGAGCCATTTGAACCATTTTTGAACCTTGTGTAATTGCGAGAACGTTTTCTATATGTTTGCAAGTCGTGCAACTAATGCGAACCATAGGTACTAGCCCAGTATTCACGTAGTCGGATGTGGGAAACCGGCTAAACACCACGTCCAGGCTCGCTCGCACATCGGCCCGGCGCCGTGCGGATTCGATCGGTGGCCGGCGCACTACTTCTAAGCCCAGAAGCGAGCTAACGCGCGGCCAATCGGGCAGTTGCCATGACAAACTAGTGTATGCGTAATGTATCTACACTGTCCACTCACATATTCACCACCTGTCAAAAGCCTGAATAACTACCTCTTTGCAGCAGGAACCGCTGCAAGACGTGCAGTGAAGTTGTGATGATGATGATGATGATGATGATGATGATGATGATGATGATGATTATGATGATGTTGTTTTGTGGGGAGCTCAACATCGCGGTCATCAACGCCCGTACAAGTTCCCAGTATTTCCATTTCAAGTCTCTCCACGTCCCAAATGATGATGATAACACAAACACCCAGTCCCAGGGCGGAGCAAAACCCCCGACCCGGCCGGTGTGCAATCTCTTTCTTTTTTTTTTTTTTTTTTTTTTTTTTTTTTTTTGTAGTAATAATAAAAATACCTAAATAAGGAAGTTAATTCTTTTTGTAACCAGAAGTCATTTATTTTGTTAAACAATTAATGGACAAATTCTGTAACGTCATATCTTCTCTCCTTTGAGTCCGTATTAAGTTGCCTCCTCATATGCAGGCAGCAGGTGTGACATGACCTCTTCGTGATGCGCGGAAGAAAATAAAAAGGCATCATATTTTTGCACTGATAGAAATTATTATTTTGATACCGTGAAAGCTACTACAGTCATCTCATATCTAAACACGTCCTCTCTCCACTAGAACTCAAGACATAAGGTGACAAAAAATTGAATGAGGTCTTTATCATTTGCTCTCGCCTTCCAGCGTAGCAAAATACATCATTTGCGGGCGCTTACAGCGGTTATCCTTGGCTTTTCCTACGTGCCACTACACCGGGAATGGAACCCGGGACCCCGTGATTCAGAGGCAGCAAAGCTAGTCACTAGACCACGAGCTTCGGACTCAGCGAAGTTGTGGGCAGTACCGACAGGGATGTGGAATCATACCGACTGAAGTGCCGTAGCCAGCAACGTTCGCTGGACGGCCGTTGAGGAGACACTGTTGATAGCCCTTCGGTTCATGTGGGCCCTCACTTGCTCAACAGTTGCAGGTCTATTCGCCCTCGCACATCTCTGCAGCCGTCGTTCACCCCTGTCATCAATGACCAATAGTGTACCACCCTTGCCTCGGCACAGGTTTTGGATAGCGCTCTTCTGGCACGCACGGTATACGTCAAGCATTGCGACACGCTAAAAGTTTACAATCTTAGACGTTTCGGTAACTATTCCACCCTTGGTCGAAAGCCAATGATCATACCATTGTGGACGTAGATATATCGCTCCGTTTCCGCATATGGTTCAAATGGCTCTGAGCACGATGGGACTTACCTCTGAGGTCAGTTTCCGCATAATGACGACTGCACAGTGTCTCCCTCCCTCCTCCCCCCCCTCCCCCCCCCCCCCCCGCGCCCTTGACACTTTTTATCTACTCTTCACGGCGGCCGAGCGGTTCTAGGCCCTTCAGTCCAGAAACGCGCTGCTGCTACGGTCGCAGGTTCGAATCCTGCCTAGGGCATGGATGTGTGTGGTGTCGTTAGGTTAGGTTTAAGTAGTTCTAAGTTCTAAGGGACTGATGACCTCAGATGTTAAGTCCCATAGTGCTCAAAGCCATTTGAACCCATTTTGTGTGTGTGTGTGTGTGTGTGTGTGTGTGTGTGTGTGTGTCCTCGGAGCGAGCACTGGTAGCACCTTTGGTGTTATGCGCGAATCGTTTCGTGCTCCATATTCGTGTCGACGAAAGACACTCATTTACACTTCTGACCATTAAAATTGCTACACCACGAAGATGACGTGCTACGTACGCGAAATTTAACCGACAGGAAGAAGATGCTGTGATATGCAAACGATTAGCTTTTCAGAGCATTCACACAAGGTTGGCGCCGGTGGCGACACCTATAACGTGCTGACATGAGGAAAGTTTTCAACCGATTTCTCATACACAAACAGCAGTTGACCGGCGTTGCGTGGTGAAACGTTGTTGTGATGCCTCGTGTAAGGACGAGAAATGCGTGCCATCACGTTTCCAACTTTGATAAAGGTCGGATTGTAGCCTATCGCGATTGCGGTTTACCGTATCGCGACATTGCTGCTCGCGTTGGTCGAGATCCAATGACTGTTAGCAGAATATGGAATCGGTGGGTTCAGAAGGGTATACGGAACGCCGTGCTGGATCCCAACGGCTTCGTATCACTAGGTGTCGAGATGACAGGCATCTTATCCGCACGGCTGTAACGGATCGTGCAGCCACGTCTCGATCCCTGAGTCAACAGATGGGGACGTTTTCAAGACAACAACCATCTGCACGAACAGTTCGACGACGTTTGCAGCAGCATGGACTATCAGCTCGATGACCATGGCTGCGGTTACACTTGACGCTGCATTACAGACAGGAGCGCCTGCGATGGTGTACTCAACGACGAACCTGGGTGCACGAATGGCAAAACGTCATTTCTTCGGATGAATCCAGGTTCTGTTTACAGCATCATGATGGATGGTCGCATCCGTGTTTGGCGACATCGCGGTGAACGCACATTGGAAGCGCGTATTCGTCATCGCCATATTGGCGTATCACTCGGCGTGATGGTATGGGGTGCCATTGGTTACACGTCTCGGTCACCTCTTCTTCGCATTGACGGCACTCTGATGAGTGTACGTTACATTTCAGATGTGTTTCGACCCGTGGCTCTACCCTTCATTCGATCCCTGCGAAACCCTACATTTCAGCAGGATAATGCACGCCCGTTGTTGCAGGTCATGTACGGGCCTTTCTGGATACAGAAAATGTTCGACTGCTGCCCTGCCCAGCACATTCTCCAGATCTCTCACCAATTGAAAACGTTTGGTCAATGGTGGCCGAGCAACTGGCTCGTCACAATACTCCAGTCACTACTCTTGATGAACTGTGGTATCGTGTTGAAGCTGCATGGGCAGCTGTACCTGCACACGCCATCCAAGCTCTATTTGACTCAATGCCCAGGCGTATCAAGGCGGTTATTACGACCAGAGGGGGTTGTTCTGGGTACTAATTTCTCAGGATCTATGCACCCAAATTTCGTGAAAATGTAATCACATGTCAGTTCTAGTATAATATATTTTTCCAATGAATAGCGGTTTATCATCTGCATTTCTTGTTGGTGTAGCAATTTTAATGGCCAGTAGTGCATTAGAAAGTGGCAGTCGTGGAATATGTAGGAGCTTAC
Organism: Schistocerca americana; assembly: GCF_021461395.2. Lineage (NCBI taxonomy): Eukaryota > Metazoa > Arthropoda > Insecta > Orthoptera > Acrididae > Schistocerca > Schistocerca americana. The sequence continues at coordinate 365,654,591 of NC_060124.1, read as the reverse complement.
CATTTAAAGGAAGCACAGGGCAGTGTGTGGGCTCAGATAGTAGACTAGAAAGATGTGCTAAGCCTTTTCAAAGGAGAATCGTGGAGTCATTAGCCAGAGTGGAGGTATGAACTGCATAGTTATGGCAGAGCCGAGTAGCCGTTATCGAGTAACGGCGGAAGTGCCGCACAAAGCGAGATTTTGCCAGAGGGGAGTACACCGACACACTGGCAGAGGAATGCACGGTAGTGGCACGGGAAGGTGCTGCTCTTTACATAGTCATTGCTGTCACAGTCAGCGGACGGCCTCCTCGTAGCTTGTCGACGACAACCATTTGGATGGCCTTAAGTGCAGCACCTGGGCAAGGTGCCCTGCTGTTACGATTGCTGACGCCAGACGCTCTTTCGTCGCGGTGACTGAGGAGTTGGTGTAAAAGGGGCGGCTCCGCGTGTTGCCAATGTTGTTTCGACTACGGCGTTGAAATTTGCTGGGTAGCCCTTACACGTCGTCCATACAGTCCCGATCTCTCCCCATCAAATTTCCATATTTTTGCAGCGCTGAAGAAATACGTGGCTGTAGATCTGCTTCGGACGAAGGGGTGCATGCCTGGGTAGAATCGTGGTTCCATGAAAGCGTTGACCGGCCTGTCACACTTTCAAAATAACAATAACTGTACTTCCTTTTTTTGCATCGGTCTCTTTTTTTCATTTGATTGTCTGTTATATTAACAACTTTTTAGAATCAGGTTAAACACTCGGGAACACGTTGAAATTGCGCTACGGAAATTCCGGAAGTATAGCTTCTTGTAAACCCGTAGCCAGGTATGTGTCGTGGCAGAGGTGACCTCCACAACGCGGGAGGTTGTGGGAGCATTTGTTCCTGACAGTCGTGTAGCTCCTCCTCGAGTTCACAAATTGCGCCCGTGGTGGATAATTGACTGGGAGCGTCCGACATGCTGCCGCTTCGGTTTGAGAGTGCAACAAGTTGGCGTGCTGGGCCGGCCTGTATCGTTACGGGCTGCCGCGTGTCGTGTCCACGGTAGGAGATTTATCGCGCCGAGTCGGCGACGAGCGTGGGCAGTGGACTGTATGTAGCCTGGGCTCCCGTTGTACTTCGCGCGAATAGAAGGAAGTGCGACAGGTGGCAGGCGCTTTTTCTTGCCAGAAACGGATTTTCTCGAAGCACGAGACCGCGCTTAAATCTTTTACTTAAAAGAACATACTCCTTACTGATCGTGTTAACTGAAACTGTGTGCAGTATATACGAGGGAAATCCCGAAAGTAAGGTCTCCTATTTTTTTATAAGTACAGAACTCTGTTTGTGTGGCAGTTAGTCACACTGTTATGTAGGGTGCTTCACGCGCTGTGTGTAAACATTGTAAGTAGGCTGTTTATTTTTTAAATTACAATGAAATGAACACCCTTAGCTGCTTACAGGCGTTGACATACGTCAACGGGGACAGATGAAAATTTTCATCTGTCCCCGTTGTTGTATGTCAAGCCTGTAACCAGCTAAGGGTGCTCATTTCATTGTAATTTCATTGTAACGAGCTGTATGGTCACCGAAGGTATCTGTTCTTTCGGACATGTCCGAAAGAACAAATACGATCTTAGTTCAAATGGCTCTGAGCACTATGAGACTTAACATCTGTGGTCATCAGTCCCGTAGAACTTAGAACTACTTAAACCTAAGGACATCACACACATCCATGCCCGAGGCAGGATTCGAACCTGCGACCGTAGCGGTCACGCGGTTCCAGACGGAAGCGCCTAGAACCGCACGGCCACACCGGCCGGCCACCATCTTAGTATATATATATGTTTAGGTTTTTATGTTGGTAACGCCACGTAGCGCTCTATAAGAAAATCACTGACTGTGCCGTGTGAAGTCTGGCTGGTTTGCATTGTTGGAATATTTGCTATTGTAGTGTTGGGCAGTTGGATGTGAACAGCGCGTAGCGTTGCGCAGTTGGAGGTGAGTCGCCAGCAGTGGTATATATATATTACTTTTGAACACTATTAAGGTAAATACATTGTTTGTTCTCTGTTAAAATCTTTCATTTGCTATGCCTATCAGTAGTTAGTGCCTTCAGTAGTTAGAATCTTTTATTTAGCTGGCAGTATTGGTGCTCGCTGTGTTGCAGTAGTTAGAGTAGCGAAGATTTTTGTAAGTGATTCATGAAAGGTATAGGTTACTGGTGGTCAGGGCCATTCTTTTGTAGGGATTATTGAAAGTCAGATTGCGTTGTGCTAAAAATATTGTGTGTCAGTTTAGTGTTGATTAGAATAAGTAAAGAGAGTAATGTCTGAGTACGTTCATTTTTGCTCAGCTGTTTGAAAATCAAATAACATAGAGGTTTATCAGCACAGTAATTCAGAAATTTTTCTAGGGGGACGTTTCAACATGCGCACGCCGCATTGAGGCGCTGTCTTGGCTTGGCAGCCGTTGAGAATGCAACTCCCGTTTGATGTTACCGCCAAGTGCGAATTGTGCGCAGTTATTCGGTTTTTGAACGCAAAGAACACTTCGCCGATGAAAACCATAGCTAATTGACGGAAGTGTATGGTGGGTCGTGCATGGATGTCAAAAATGTTCGTAAGTGGTGTAGAAAGTTTGCAGCTGGTCGGGTCGAAATTCACGACGAACAAAGGAGCGGGATACTGTCAATTTCTGAGGAGACAGTGTTGAAGGTTGAGCAAAGCATGCGTGAAGATCGGCGGATCACCCTGGATGATATCTGCACGTTGGTTCCTGAGGTTTCCCGAAGCACCGCTCACAAAATTTTAACGGAAACACTGAACTACCGGAGTGTGTGCGCAAGATGGGTGCCACGCATGCTGACTGAGGACCACATGCGGCAACGAGTTGCTTCCCGCGCATTTCTTCACCGCCTTGCTGCTGCTGCTCCTTTTGTGACTTCCTCACCGTGAGGAGGTTCGGTTGGAAGTTTGTGGCCTGTTGGCCTTTACTCCCCTGGGAATCTTGACGAATCTTCTTTCTGTACTGGTAGGTATTTCTGGACTGGCAAGGAGTGCCGGTGACCTATTTCTTGCGCTTGTCGATATGGCGATTTTTCTTCTTCTTCTTCTTACTTGTTGCTGAGGGCTCTCCCTCGGTTGGGATACTGTGCGTAATGTATCCTGCTTTATCGTACTCTCTGTTGACCAGAGCGATGATGATACAGCGCATTTGCCACTCTGTGAAGATAGGGTAGGAATCAATCAGATTGAATTCCTCCCTAGAAAGACCAAGAAGGCCTTCTGGATACCCAACTGGGCGATGTGGGAGTTGAGGTTTAGGATAGTTAGGTGGAACGAAAGGATAAGGGTTGTCGTGGTGGGGGTATGTACCATCACGAAGCGATGCAGCGATCTTCTTCGTTACAGCGCTTGCGCTGTACATATCTGGAAGCGGGAGGACTGGAACTTCTTCCCACTCTTCTTCTTGCGCTGCTGCTTCAGTGTCCGTCTTGTGCTGTGTCGCCTCCGCTTCGGCAGGCTCGTCGGTCTGCGTGGCCACCGTCGCGATCTCCTTCTCACGTGGAGGAGTCGTCTGCGAGGCCGTGTCTTCTGTTGTGGCGGAAACTTCTTTGGCTAAGCGAAGCTCCTGCGTCAGCACAGCGATCTGACGCCGAGCCTCGCCCAGTTCCGCCAGCATGGCCGCCCTCTCTTCCGCCATGGCGGATTTGAAGGCGGACATGGCTTCTTGTACGGCATCGTTGAGGCGCCTGGTGGCGACGTCTTCCGTACAAGTGACCACCTCTTCGTGTGTGCTGGTCACTTGCTTCTGCGTCTTGTTCTCCGGCCCGCGCCAATTTCTTCTGTAGGCGCAGGAACGGGCGTTGGCCGCATGTGCACCGCCGCAGTTGGCGCAGGTACAGGGGGCGTCCTTCAGCTTTTTGCAGTCACGTGTGTCGTGTGCTTGCGCACACTTCAAACACGCAACTGCTCCACTGCAGTGCTTGGCGACGTGGCCAAGCTTTTGGCAGCGAAAGCACTGCGCTGCAGTCTTCCTCTTCTTCTTGCCGGAAGTCCCTGCTATCGTGAGCAGCAACTCCGCCATGGCAGCAGCTTTGCGTTCCCTTCCGCGTCCCGACATCTCTAGTAGCAAGAGCAACAGCGACAATCAGCTATGCGTCACTCACCGCAGCGTGAGCGGGAATCTCACCGCCTTGCAGCCGAACAGGACAACTTTCTGGACTCAACTGTCACGGGTGACGAAACCTGGGCGTACCACTTTACACCTGAGACCAAGCAACAATCACGCCAGTGGCGGCATCCTTCTTCGCCAAAGTCGCGGAAATTGAAACAAACACAGTCTGCCGGTAAAGTCATGACAACCGTTTTTTGGGATCGGGAAGAGGTATTGTTGGTCGGTTTTATGCCCACTGGGACCACAATTAACGCTCACCGGTGCGGTGAGACTCTGAAAAAACTCAAACAGGCAATTCAGTACCGGAGAAGAGGAACGTTGAGCAAGGGCGTACACATTATCTCCATGACAACGCTCGCCCACACATCGCTCGGCAAACCGTTGCTCTCCTGCAACAGTTTCAGTGGAACATAATCACCCACCCACCCCTATAGTCCTGACTTGGCGCCCAGTGACTATCACCTGTTCCCTAGGTTAAAAGAACATTTGGCCGGAAAGCGTTTCATCTCCGACGACGAAGTGAAAGGAGACGTTCATAACTTTCTGAACAGCATGGCGGCGAGCTGGTATGACATGGCCATACAAAAACTGCTACAGCGTCTACAAAAATGCATCGACATAAATGGTGATTATGTCGAAAAATAGCTAAATGTTCAAGCTGTAAACCACTGTACAAATAAACAGGTCAGTGTACTTAATAAAAAAAGTAGGATACCTTACTTTTGGGATTACCCTCGTATGTGTGAAATGATGTAAGCCTGTTTGCACCATCGTATCAACAGTGAAAGTATTTTCAGCCATTACTGTGTCTTACGATTCGATGACAAAAAACAGCTAAGTCAAATCATAAATTCCATTCTTATTATGATTATTGTTCGCGCATTTTTAAAATTTGTCATGACTTTCTTGAATCATACGATCACCAGCGTAGATCAAACGTAAAACAATGTATAAGTGCATAGAAATATAAGTTCGCTGGACTAAATATCAATCACCCGTAGAGAAATCACGACAAACATCATTTAATGTCGTGTAACTCTGCTCCTGGACTTGATAAACATATGTATTCGGTTAGGGGTACGCCACATCTAGAATAAGCCACTAGCTGAGGATTTGGTCGAGCATTCCACTGCAGGGATGCGGATGTCGGCGCTTCACCAGTTGTTTCAACGTGTCCCACAGATTTCTTATGGGGTTCGAGTCAGGTGATTTAGCACAACATTTGAGGTGTAATAGGGTATAATTATTCACATATTCGTACACCCCGATGACCTTTGCGTTGTCGTGTTGAAAAATAGGGGTGAACAATGGCATCTTGCATTGTGACCGGCTCCAACGTTCCCGTCGCAGTGTTCTCTCGCTAACAGGTGAGGGATGGACCTTCTTTCATCGCATGCAGCGATTCCTGTCTTGTTTGGAAGGGATTTCGATTCTTAACCGCGTTTCCGGTCCCTTTCAGTCTGTATCTTTTTCCGACCACATTTCTGATGCCGTGTTTTGTCTCCCGTGTTAGGCCACTGCTTGTAGACACGCCGAACCATCCTCCGCGAAACACCAGCACATCCAGCAACTTCACAAATCGTATGGCCATGGGCAGGGCTAAACACGATTGCCGCTTTTTGCCACTGTCAGGTCCTCATATTTATCCATGTTTACGTAGAATGTCCGCTTGAAACACACATGTCTCGGTGATCATTACAGCCTTATGCTCATGTAGAGGCAGTTCGTATGCGGTAAAGTACGTGGCTCGATTACTGCGCCATCTGCAAAGGCTTAACGATTCATCCGTGCCTGCGCATTGGGTGACAAATTTTTTGTTCAGTGAAGTCTAGAAATAGGATTTGCACACTTCCTATATCAATATCTGCCACATTACGATGTGTGGAGGAGGGTACCACTGTTGCTTACTGCTTTCCTGTTCCAGTAGCCAATGGTCCACGGGGAGAACGATTGTTCGTAAGACTCCGTGTGAACTCGAATCTCCCTAATTTTGTCTTCACTGTGCAATATACTGATTGACATTTCCAGGAACGTACGCTCTTGGAACTTTTAACAGGAAACTACATATTGATGCAGAACGCTTCTCTTGCAGTGTCTGCCACTGACATTTGCTCAGTATCACCGTGACACTTCCGGCTTACTAAGTAATCCTGTAACGAAATGTACTGCTCTTCCTTGGATCCTTCTCAATTTCTTGTATCAGTCCTATCTGATATGGATTCCAGATTGGCGAACAGTATTTAAATATTAACTGAACGAGGGTTTTGTAAGGTAACGCTTTTGAGGCTGAATTGCACTGCCTAAGGACTCTGCCTCTGAATCTGGGCCTGGCAGCTGCCTTACCTGCGACTAGTTTCATGTGGTAGTTCCACTTCAAATGGCTCCGTGTACACACTTCTAGATATTTAATCTATGCACTTGCTTCCAGCAATTCTTCTGCAGCTGTATAATCATACTATAAGGGGTTTTTCTGCCTACTTATGAGGAACATGTTACCTTTGTTACGTTTTAACATTGTAGTTCGCCATGCGGTTCTAGGCGCTTCAGTCTGGAACCGCGTGACCGCTACGGTCGCAGGTTCGAATCCTGCCTCGGGCATGGATGCGTCTGATGTCCTTAGGTTAGTTAGGTTTAAGTAGTTTTAAGTTCTAAGGGACTGATGACCACAGATGTTAAGTCCCATAGTGCTCAGAGCCATTTGAACCATCTGAAGCCAACATTGTAGTTCAGTGTCCACATAGGCACATAATGTACGAGTATAGCTTAGGCCCGCTGACGCGACGTCATCTACAGCGGAAAGTGAATACAAAATAGAGAATGCAACACAGATGGGAAAACATAAATCAAAAAATTAAGTGTTTATCTAACCATTCATAATGCAAACAGACTGATAGATTTGCGTCCCTAGATCATATTAACTAGAAAAGAATTCGCCGTTTCAAACACTGCTGCCATTTCACAACAAACTGAAACAATATACAGTCTGCGGGTATTCGGCTTGGTATTGGTTGCCAGAGCTGTTGGAAGTCCTCCTAAGGAATATCGTGTCATATTCTGCCCAACTGGCGCGTTACATCGTCAAAATCCCGAGATGGTTGAAGAGCGATGTCGATAATGCTGCAAACTTTCTCAATTGGGGAGAGACCCATCGACCTTGTCCAAGGCAGGGCTTGGCAAGCAAGAATATCGTCGACGTGCCGCTGTGCCGTATGTGTGCTGCAGATGACAACCAAAGGAGTCCTCCCATGAAAAGAAATGGCACCCCAGACCGTCACTCCTTCTTGTGGGGGCGTATCGCAGGCAAGATGTTATCCCACCACTGCCAGGAGGGTCTCCAGACACGTTATCGTTGGTAATCGGGGCTCAATTCGAAGCGGGACTCGTCACTGGAAACAGTTCTACTCCAGTCAATGCTATTCTGTGCCGAAGACCCGTCTACAGACGCCCCGGGGATCTTGTGCACGAAGAGCCCTTGCACTCGCCGTACGTGACTGTGTGGTTTGGATCCACAAGCACCTTCAGTGTCGGCCCGTTCTTCTTTGAAGAGAATATCGAAACCTCATTTTATGCCGGCCGCTGTGGCTGAGCGGTTCTAGGCGCTTCAGTCCGGAACCGCGCTGCTGCTACGCTTGCAGGTTCGAATCCTGTCTCGGGCATGGATGTGTGTGATGTCCTTAGGTTAGTTAGGTTTAAGTACTTTTAAGTTTAGGGGACTGGTGACCTCGGATATTAAGTCCCATAGTGCTTAGAGCCATTTGAACCATCTCTCTCTCTCTCTTTTCTGGCAGGGCAGCGCGCGCCGATTTCTAGTCTGCTGCTGAACTTCCACCGGACAGTTTCTCACACGTTCCATCGACCCGCTCTTATGACCGCCGTCCCCGGAAAGTGTAATCTCCGGACCGGCGCGGTTTAGGCAGTTTACCGTTTTTCACCGCGCAGGCGTCGCCAGCAGGGCAACTCAAAGAGCAGGTTCGGCCCGGACAAATAAACGACTCGTCGGAAGTAGTTAACCTGTTAACGCGTCGTCGTCCTTCAATATAGGTGCCGATGACACGAAGCACGAGAGACCGGCTATAGAACAGGGCCATTAGGACATTCATTCATCTGTTCATTCACACATCGTGCCCTGGAGATCCCATTACCGAGAACAACGCCAGGGACGTGGAAGGAGACA